>NC_134487.1:134665782-134828282 GCF_040206685.1 Ascaphus truei
TGGTGTAGCGCAAAATGTTTTGATACACTATGTGTCATCAGTTTCCGCCTAATGTTCCCTAGGTGCTCCAGAATGCGTACCCGTAGTGGTCGGCTGGTACGCCCTACATACTGGAGTCCACAGGGGCAATTTAGAAGATAGACTACGAATTCAGATTTACAATTGATGAAACTTGAAATTTTGAACTGTTCTCCTGTTGCTTTAGAGCTAAACTGAATTTTCTCTTTTGTTCCCTGTTTGCAGGCTTTGCAGGTGTTACATCTGTGGAAACCTTTTACTTTCTGTAACCAATTTAAGTCCTGGCCTGTTGTCCTACTTTCTGGCCGGAAAAGGCTTGGTGCTAACCTCTTTTTGATATTATCTGCCCTCTTATAGATAACTTTGGGTTTCTCTGGGAGGTATTCTTTCAAGGTGGCGTCTCCCTGTAGGAGATGCCAGTGTTTATTCAGGATCTGTTGTATGCTCCCTGCATCTTGACTATATTGTGTTAGGAAAGCAATATTAAACTCCTCTCTGGGTTTTGGTGGATTGGTTTTTAAAATTTCGCTGCGTTTAAGCTTCCCTACTTCTCTTATTGCTATATCCATTTTTTCATTATCATAATTTTTTGCAATGAATCGGTTCTTCAGAATATTGGATTGTTCCCTATAAACATGATCATCGCTACAGTTTCTCATAATTCTGCGAAACTGTCCTGGGGGTATATTTTTCAGCCATTTCTTATGGTGGCAACTAGTGTTAAGCAGGTAATTATTGCAGTCAACTGTTTTGAAGAAAGTTTTAGTCTTCAGTATATTATCTTCTATGTAAATTGTTAAATCTAAAAAGTCTACCGAGTTGTTCCCTATGCATGTTGTGAAAGCTAGGTTCCTCTCATTATTGTTAATATAATTCAGAAAGTGATTTAAGGTTTCACTATTGCCTCTCCAGATAAAAAACACATCATCGATGTATCTCCGCCATAGGACAAGATCCGCACCGAATTCATGTTCCGACCAGATGGTATCGGTCTCCCAACTGTCCATGAACAAGTTGGCATAACTCGGTGCGAATTTTGTACCCATCGCTGTTCCGCATTTTTGTAAAAAATAGGTTCCATCAAACTTAAAAAAAGGTTGTGTTTAAGAATAAAATTAATATTTTCTAAAATAAAGCGTCTTTGTTCTATGTGAACGGTAGCATCATTTGTTAGCGTCCGTTCGATGGCTTTAATTCCATCATCGTGTTTTATGGACGTATATAATGAAGTCACATCGCAGGTGCACATTCTATAGCCTTCTTGCCAATCTACCTGTTCTAATATGTTTAGAATTTGCGTGGTGTCTCTGAGATAGGACCGCATCTCCGCAACTTATGGCTGCAGAAATAGATCTATGTACTCCGATAGTCGAGACGTGAGCGAGCCTATCCCAGAGATAATGGGTCTATCTGGTGGTGCTTTAATATCCTTATGGATTTTGGGCAGAAAATAGAATATTGGCATAACCGGGAATTTCACATTTAGATAATCATATTCTTTTTCATTCAGGACTCCTGTTGAGCTGCCCTTATCTAGCAGAGTGAGGAATTCTACACAGAATTCTTTGTGGGGATTAGTCTTCAGACGTGCATAGGTGATGTCATCCGACAGTATCCTCTCTGCTTCACCCTTGTAGTATTCAGTGTCCATAATGACTACCCCCCGCCCCCTTTATCTGCTTGTTTAAATGTAATAGCCTTTTCTTTCTCTAAGTTTTGCAATGCGATTTTTTCTTTGAGGGTTAGATTGTTCTTAGTTATCTTAGTAGCACCAGTGGTTAGTCTATCAAAGTCCTCCTGGATTTTCTGATGGAAGACCTCTAAGTTATGGCCTTTCGTCCAGCTTGGATAGAATTTGGACTTATTTTTCAGGTTTGAATGCTTGAAATCATCCATCTCTATATTCACGTTAGCATTATTGTTCACTATCTCCCTAGTTTGTGCATCTTTTGAGATAAAGAATTTTTTAAGAGTTAACTGTCTAATGTATTTGTGTGCGTCTATATACAGATTGAAACTGTTCGCCTTGGCGACTGGTGCGAAGTTCAGCCCCTTTTTTATGAGGTTGCATTCATCTATATTAAGTTCCTTTTTGCTCAGATTAAATATATTTTTCAAATCGCTGCTCTTTTTCTGTGTCCTTCTTCCTCCCCGCTTTCCTCGTGGGGCCTTTTTCTGAGTTTTGTATTTGGGGTTTCTTTTTCTTTCTGGTCTTCTAACACTAGGAAGCGATTCTGAGTAGCTAGGGGTGGTGGTTTTAGTGATTGGGCCTGTTCTAAAAAATGCCCTGCGTGTGGTCGGGGTGATCTTTGCTCTCTCCCATGACTCTGTTCTTTATCCTGTCTTTCTCTGTATGTGGTCCTCTGTTCCCTATGGGGGGATTTGTGTTCTCTTCCTTGGCTATGTTCCCTATGGTGTTTGCGGGGTGACCGGTAGTGTCTCCTTTGACTCTCTTCTCTCTCATAGCGTCTCTCTCTATATTCCCGATTTGACCCATGATATTTATAAGGTGATCTACGATCCCTATCCCTGTTCTCTCTCATACCTGTTATCTCGACGTTCTAGTGGTGATCTAGCTCTGTAGTTGTATGCGGGTGGCTTGGCTCTATGATAGCTTTCCTGATAATCATTTGCTTTGGAATAGTACTTGTGTCTCTGCCAGTTTTCCTCCCGGTCTCTATCTTGTTTCTTTGCCTCTTCCCTTTTGTGACTAACTGCGTCCTCGGTACTGTGAGTTTTTATTTCCTTATTCTCTCTAGGAGTTTCTAGATTACCAGGTTCCCGCCCTCTTGGTGGTATGTGTCTAGCCTCTATATTGAATGATACATTTTTATTGTTATCATATTTGGAATAGGTCTTATGTTTGTCTATATTGGTTGGATAGCTCGATATGTTGGTTCTTAAAGTTTTGTTGCTATTTTCTCTACTCCTATATTCAAACATTTTCCTATCCTTTGGGGTAGTCGGTGGGACCAGTGCGACCCTTTGCCATTTGGGGTTAGACCCCACTAAGTAGTCTTCCTCATCTCGTCTAAATTTCTTATTTTTAGACTCTATCAGGTTTATTTATATAGTGTCTATTTCATCAGCTAATTTTTGGTCCCTATTTAGGAAGGTGGGGTTGTCTGTGGAAATTTCTAATCTCTTCTGAATTAATGTAACTTCTCGATCAATTTCTATTAGGGTCTTTTTGTGGTGTTTAATAATTAGTTTCATTAGACTGAATGAACAGGCATCCATAGTTTCTTCCCATTGGACATTATATTCTATGTCTGCTAATTCGAAGGAGGATTTTTTATCAAACCGTAAACCCCTAGGTATACGTTTGATGTCCAAGTATTTCTCTAAATAGACTTTATCCCAGACCTTTTTGGTCTCTTTCTTAAGTAAATTCTCAAGTTTGTCAAATTCATTATTTATTGTTTCTACATCTCCCATCTCCGCTGACTCTATTTCTCTCATTTTGTTCTCTATGTTGTTACTTCTGAAAATTCTTTTTGTAAAAACACTCTCTTTAATTTCGACTGGGTTTTCCATCTCTATGGTTTCTTCTTCCATATTAGGAGTTTTTTGGGGTGCGGCCACCAGGATGGGATTAGAAAGGCTCAGAGGATGTTTGAACTGGGGCGCTCCCTAGAATGTGTGGCTAAAAAAATGCTACTACGCTTTTGATATATTAAAATATATAAAAATAAAATAAAAAATTGTGTTTGTGGTGTAAAAGAGTATAAAAATATATACTGGCCCTTTTGATGATTTTGTGGTTGCTGCTTGACCTTGGAGAAGGGAACCCCGTGTCCTTCTTAACGTGGCAATGGGAGTGTGAAGACAGTCAGCGCAAAACTCATGGACCTCACGATATTGATGTAACCGGATGAAGTTGAATAAAAATGGAATAAAGAATGGAATAAAACACAGTATTAGTGCATAGCATCCACATGTGTGGGGGATGAGGGGGGGGGGGATGGGTGTGGATGGAGGATAAGATGGAAGGGGTGATGGTGGAATTCCACTAAATAATCAATGAAAACATAAACATATGGTTTCAGTGACTCACACGGGCTTGTCTGAGACTTCGCCCTCAACGCAGACTGTAGTGGGTAAGTGCAGACTCCTATGGTGGAGTCTCAATAAACATAAAACTCACACGGCCTAATGTGAGTTCTTGCCCTCAGAGGGTGGTGTCAGCCTGTATGGGTGGTGTGGAGTCGTCTCAGCAAAATATCCCCCAATAGGTATGGTGTGTGAGTGTCTCCTCTCCCTGTTGCCCAAAAGACCAAAAAATGTGTGCAAACCAGGGTTAGCAATGTAACAGGTCTTTATTCGGTTAACAGTTAAGACATGAGCATAAACAAGCATACATGTTGTAAAAGCATCCGTGTTATAAAAAAATATATAACAAGGTGAATAAACAAGGTGAATAAACAAAACAAAAAGCACACTCACACTAAATTGCAACTTCTGTTGCCCAGCATCAGCCGCTTGGTTTGATCCCGCAAGACCTCCTCCTCCGTTGTTGCTCTCACTGGCGCGTCCGGCAGTGGAACCGGAAGAGAGGATCTGTACCGGATGTCCTGCGGTCGGCTGGGTCCCTCTCTCAATGAGCTCCGGCAGGGAACAACGCGTTTCGCAATAAGCTTCGTCAGGTTCCTGCCGGATGCTCATTGTGTGTAGTATATATAGTCGCCCCGTTTTAATTAATTAATTGGTAAAACACCTGGCTTTCATTAAAAGTTGTCCACTTCAAATAGACTATTGTAATGTCATTGTAAATCAAACCGATCATAGCCCTTGGGAACAGGAACAATGAAATGTGCTTATACTTTCAACATGTTATTGTCAATATATTAAAAACAAACTCTGTTTTAAAATTGTTTGGCAGACGGTTATTGTTACACAAATTCTATTCTAAACGTACTGTTAATAACCGTAATGCACTCACTGATGGCATGAGTGTACAGGAAAGACAGGATGTTGCGGACCTTTGTCCGTTGTTTGACCAAAATACCTTACCAAATAGTGATATAACTGGTCCTTTTACTCACCTTAAGACCAAGAGTCACTTTACCCCACCTATTACTATCTGTCCAGCTGTTGAACTATTTGTCGGTTGCGTTACTAAGGACCTAGAAGCCGAACCGAAACATTATAAGTCTGACAATAACCTCACATCTGAGGAAAGAACTGGCCTAAGAGATCTGATGTCTAATAAAGCCTATACCATTAAACCATCTGATAAAGGTGGAAACATCGTCATTTTAGACACTGAAGCCTATGTTAGTGAAAACATGAGGCTTCTCAATGACAAAGATTGTTATGAGACCCTTGAACGTAGTCCTACACCTGAATACAAATTAGAACTATTGAACATCTTACAGGATGCCTTTGATACTGACATGATAAGCCGAAGTGAGTTTGATTTTATGTACCCCAGGTCTCCTACTGTGGCGACATTTTACACCTTACCGAAGGTACATAAACACTTACAGTCCCCTCCTGGTCGCCCAATTGTCTCGGGCAATAATTGTCTGTCCGAAGGCAGCAGTATCTATCTGGACAAGGTCCTGAGGGATTTCGTCATCAGCCTCCCATCGTATTTTCAGGATACGAAAGACACACTGATGAGACTGGACGGTATTCATGTTACATCCCAGACCATTCTTGTGAGTTTAGATGTTGAGTCATTATACACTTCCATCGTTCACAAGAATGGTCTTACTGCTGTCAAATACTTTTTAGCAACTAGGGACTGTAAGTTTAATAGACATAACTCATTTGTGTTGGATCTACTGAACTATGTTCTAACACACAATTACTTTGTTTTTGACGGGCTCTATTACCACCAGACCCAAGGTACGGCTATGGGCACGGCTTGTGCACCCACGTATGCCAACTTGTACCTGGGCTGGTGGGAGCGTACCCACGTTTTTAATGAGGAACTATCTATGTACACTGACCACATTTCTATGTGGATCAGGTACATAGATGATATCCTGCTCCTATGGGAAGGATCCAGTCAACTTCTGCATGAATTTGTTGAAAAGCTGAATTTAAACACGCTCAATCTGAGGCTTACAACTGTGCTGAACACCACATCAATAACGTTTCTAGATCTGAATATCTATGTTGATGGTGAACGAAACATCCAAACTAAGGTGTTCAGTAAAAGCACAGCAACCAACAGTTTGTTATTGGCACAGAGCCAACATCCCAGTAGTCTTATAGCGGGTATCCCAATAGGGCAATACCTCCGTCTTCGGAGGAACTGCTCTACGATCGAAGAATTTACTACTCAATCCAAAGAACTTCGATCCAGGTTCCTCAACCGTGGGTATAGTACCAAAACATTGAATAAGGCTTATCATCGGGCACTACATAGCGATAGGGTCTCACTCCTGTCCAGTAATAAGGAAAAGGTGAAAGATAAAACAATCAGAGTCATTGGCACCTTTAACAAAAGATGGTGGGCTATCAAAAAGATCTTTGCTAGACACTGGCATCTTCTTCAGGCTGATGACGATTTGGTGAAGGTTATAGGCCCTAGACCCACTATTACCAGCAGGCGGTCTTAGAATCTACGGGACTCTCTAGTGAACAGCCATTTCCAGCGTGCTAGGACTACCACTTGGTTGAGTCCCGTGAAAGGCATGTACCGCTGCCAGGGGTGTAAAGCGTGCAGGCAAAGTATTCGCCAATCATGACAACACTTCACAATACAGTGTGGACAGTTTCATCAATTGTCGTACTACCAACGTTATCTATCTTATCACATGTAATTGTGGTAAGAGATACGTTGGTAAGACAACCAGACAACTACGCAGACGTGTTCTCGAACACATTAATTCCATCAAACATTCTGCAGAGACATCGGTTGCTAGACATGTTACACAATGTCATAATGGCGATACCAGCGTAATTAAATTCATGGGCATCTACCAGCTGAAATGTCCCATGAGAGGCGGCAACACTGACCAATCCTTGCTTCGTATCGAAGCGGAATGGATTTACAAGTTAAAAACCAGGAGCCCCAATGGTCTTAATGAGGGGTTTACCTTTACGCCCTTTATTTGATTAAGGGGTCTTAGGGACGGACATACGTATCTTTGTGTCCCTGTACATTGTGAATATACACTTTACTGATTTCCCTGACAACCAGCTACAGTAGAGGCAACTCTTATTCGAACAAAAACAAGTGGCAATTCCCCAAAAAACCCAGGAAACACCCAGGTACATTCTGAATACATGCCTTAAACTTTCCTTAAACTAGCCCCAGCATTTCTGCATTGATTAATGGCCTATCAGATTAACAGCGGGGGTCCCTGGCAGTCCCATTCAAACTGAATTGGACTGCCAGGGATCCCTGCTGTATTAATCCTATGGGTCGTTAGTCAATGCAGAAATGCCTTAAACGTGCCTCAAACTAGCCCAGAACATACCCAGCACATACCCAGCACATACCCAGAATGTAACCCGGCTAGTTTACGGCAAATGTTAGAATAAACATTGCCTCTACTGTATGTCATTTTCATTGTCCACTATGACAGTTTCCAGCATCTGGTATTGAAATATTATATTGATTATAGAATTATTATCATTTAGATTAGTGACTATAATACTAAAGTTCTAAACCCAGCAGTGGGTTTAGTGTTTGTGTATGTGTGTATATGTGCTGTATATAATGAGCGGTAGACAATAAATTCTGTGCATGTATACATTTACGCATTTTAAATTGTTTAATTGACTTATCTATCACTACATTGTAAGTTGACACATTGTGTAGTACAATATACTCATGGGGGTTTGTTAACTATTTTATTTGTATAATCATATTATATAAAATGTGTAATATAGGTCCTATATACCCCTATCCTTTTCCTATAGCTAGTACCCGATATATTTGCTTTATAACACTCCTATCCATGTTCCATCAGCAGGAGTGTGGCTGCTTGGTATCATCAGCCCACCTCTGCCGATTCTATATCTCTACCTTGGCATTTGTTGCTACATTGTATAATTCCTGAGTCCTCACGCATGCGCACTATGGTTGGACAGACACTATAATATTTTCTAAGTCCCCGCGCATGCGCTATACCATCGGCTAGAAATCGCGCAGAATTTCTAAGTCCTCACGCATGCGCAACACGTTTGGACTTGTATGAAATAATTTCTAAGTCCCCACGCATGCGCAGTCTGAACGGCTAATAACCGCGAAGAATTTCTAAGTCCTCGCGCATGCGCTATACCTACGGCTGGAAATCGCGCATAATTTCTATGTCCTCACGCATGCACAACACATTTGGACTTGTATGAAATAATTTCTAAGTCCCCACGCATGCGCAGTTTTGAACGGCTAACAACCGCGAAATATTTCTAAGTCCCCACGCATGCGCAATGTGTATGGAACCGATTGAAATTATTTCTAAGTTCCCGCGCATGCGCAATACTTAAGGGCCATAATAGAAATGTTTTCTAAGTCCCCGCGCATGCGCAGTTAACATTCTATGCAGCGCTTATGTTTTATGGCCTCAGAAGTTCTACCTATGATCGGTCAACGATATAAACATCTTAAAATAAAGGTACAATGCCAAGGATTCCCCTGATACTGCCTTTTATTAGCATCTGAGCAATTTATTGAGTTAGTTTGAGTTAGTTTGGGTGAGAACTCAGTGCGCATGGGCAACAGCTGACAGTCATTGATTTTGCAATTAGGGTACTGCAAGGGTATAAAAGGGTTCAGACCTCTCTCCCCCAGTAAAAATTTGTCCCTGAAGAAGCTCCTTTGCTGGAGGGAAACGCGCGTTGGACGCGCAATGTTGTCAGTCTCCTACTTGGAGCTGTTTTAATGTAGTGTCTGCAGTCTCCTGGTCCTAACTGTGTAGACCCTAGTAGTCAGTTATTTATTCATTTATTTTTAGTCAGTGTGCCTGCATTTCTTGCTCTCCATGTGAGGCATTTTCACAGTTCAGCACTGTGAATTCACCTTAGTACTGCTGTGTTTGGCAGTTTTGTGATACCGTGAATTTACCATCTTTACTAGTGTATCTGCCAGCTCTACCACTTTAGCACTCTAATTCTAATATACTGTTAATTTTTATTAAAGTGCGTAGTGATGTGAATTTAGCAAGAAAGCTGGATATTTAATCCGTCGGCCACTCACTTGTGAATATTTATATATACTTTTCACCATCCGGTCTCACCGTTGCTCCAGAGGGGTTAACACCCTGACTCACAGCATCCATCATCCTCTATATCCCACTAACATTGAGTGGTCAACTGGGATAGTATGACTCTCTAATTGAGGCAATGGATGCTTGATAGCGTTGATTTAATACATTTATAAATTCACATTACACATTACTTTGGTAATATATGTTTTACGTAAATTTATTAAAAGTTCATTTTTACACTTTGTTGGTGTGCATTTAAGTGAATTCTTTTAGGGGGCACATCCATTTTGTGTTTCCCCTTTTCCCTTTTTCTGATTCACTTTTCAGTTCACAGTTTGCACCCACCATTTGATTACCTATTTATATACCCAATTACTTTACCCAATTAGTATGGTCTTGTGATCACTCCCTATCTCTTTTGTTGTTTCTACATCTGTGTCATCTGAAAATAATTGGTACAGCGGCTGTATTTTGGATGTCGTGTTCTTGGGCAAGTAGCTGACCCTTTTTTTCCCATCTCGGCTAATAAGGCTATCGGCCGGGGGATGTGCAGGGCAGTTATCAAGTAACAACAAAGCTTTTGTATCCAGCCTTTGTTGACGTAAGTTTTTACTGACCTCTGGTACAAACTGTTGATGAAACCAGCTTTCGAAAATACTGGCAGTCATCCAGGCATTTTTGCTAAAGTCATACGCAAAAGGCATAGTACCCATGTTCACATGGTGGAAGCACCGCAGCGGTTTAAACTTGCCAATACAAAGTGGCTTCAGTTTGTGATTTCCTGTTTTGTTCACACAAAAAAGTACAGTCACTCTGTCTTTCATTTGTTTAAATCCTTGTGTACGCTGGTCGTCATTCTTACAGGCCAGAGTGGTATTCGGTAGCATTTTGAAACACAGTCTGGTCTCATCGCAGTTATAAACCTGTTCTGCGGTATAGCCACCATCTTCAATTATCTTCTGAAGCTGGGCAGGGAACGAGCATGCAGCTTCATCGTCAGCTGACCGTATGTCTCCTGATATAGCGGTTTTCCTTATTCCATGTCGCCTTTTAAAGCGATCTAGCCATCCACTACTTGCCGCGAAGGAGGTTGAAGCTTTGCTGTGAAGTTGGCTGTGAAACCTTTTGGCTTGCGTTTGCAGATGGGGTCCAGACAGAGGCATGCCTTCGGATCTTTCTTGGACAAACCACTGAAAAACAGCTTTATCCAACTGGCTGTCTTTAGGTTCACGCAAACGATTACGCAAACGATTACGCTTCAGTCAATCGTCTGTTTCTGTGGATTTAACTGCATCACAAAGTTTCTCCTCCTCCTTTTTCCATCCGCGAACTGTAGACTCATTCAGTCCTAGCTCTCTAGCCACTTTGGTTTGCGTGACTCCAGATTTTATTCTGTGAAGCGCAGCAATTTTTTCTTGAACAGTAAACCTCTTACGTTTGGTAGAAATTTCCGCCATTTCTACCTGCCAGGGGTCTTCAGTATGCCTTTTCCTAGTGTTGAAAACCTGAGGCTTTTAACAACTGATCTGGAGGGCTTAAGTACAGTACCTGAGTACAGTATGTACAGTATTTTACTAGCTCTCAGACAGGACAGTGTGTTGTAGGATAACAATGACAGAGATAACCATGAGCAGAGGGGTCAGAGGGGTCAGAGGGGTCAGAGGTTTGTTTACGTGTCACTTTATTACAATGTTTGATTCTATTTTACACACAGTATTTGTTGTTGTACATGTTATATGATATCACTTCATTTGTGTTAATTTTTATTCAATTTTTAATCAATTTAATCAAACTTTAATGTCATGTTTATGTTTGTTTACTGGTGTCAAATGACCCCGCGGTGTCACGTTGCCATGCCGTGACGTCACATGACCCCGCTGGGTCATTACACACCGAACCGCAGAGGAGCAGGGGGAACAGGCAGCCAACATCCACACCTCACGAGCCGCACGCACGGCGCATGCGCACGGCGCACGTGGCACATGCACGTGAGGGGTGCCTGAATCTAAACCATATGCCAATGTTTAAGAATGTCGGGTGCACGTTTACACAGGTAAATCTTCAAAGGGAGAAAGAGTTCATGGGTTTCAGTGACCTTTTACTATGGACCTGCTTCCAGTCAATTCATGTTTTCCTCACAGCCAGACAGCTGTTTATGAGTGTGTCTTCCCGCACTCGCTGCAATAGTGTATTTTCTTCTGAGACCTCGAGCAGCTTGTTAGTGGAAACTAAATAATGTACAGTATTGATTTGGCATCCTGTCGATGCAGAAAGAATGGAAAAAAAATTCCACTAGAGGCCCCTCAAACATTTTCCTATCGACATTTTCTGGGCAGGGTGGAAAGCTGCATAGAGGATGACAAGGCTGAGACTAGTTGAAATCCCAGAGGGCTCTATGTGTGTGCAGTGGGAGTGTGTGCAGTGTGCAGTGTGCTGT
Organism: Ascaphus truei; assembly: GCF_040206685.1. Taxonomy (NCBI): domain Eukaryota; kingdom Metazoa; phylum Chordata; class Amphibia; order Anura; family Ascaphidae; genus Ascaphus; species Ascaphus truei. The sequence continues at coordinate 134,677,405 of NC_134487.1, forward strand.
GTGCAGTGTGTGCTGTGTGCAGTGTGTGCAGTGAGCAGTGTGTGCACTGTGCAGTGTGTGCAGTGAGAGTGCGTGCAGTGTGCACTGTGCAGTGCGTGCAGTGAGAGTGTGCAGTGTGTGCAGTGTGTGCAGTGAGCAGTGTGTGCAATGAGAATGTGTGCAGTGTGTCCAGTGAGCAGTGTGTGCAGTGAGAGTGTGTGGAGTGTGCAGTGTGTGCAGTGTGTGCACTGTGCAATTTGTGCACTGTGCAGTGTGTGCAGGGAGAGTGTGTGCCGTGTGCACTGAGCAGTGTGTGCAGTGAGTGTGTGCAGTGTATGCAGTGAGAGTGTAAGCAGTGTGCAGTGAGCAGTGTGTGCAGTGAGCAGTGTGTGCAGTGAGCAGTGTGTGCTGTGTGAGCAGTGTGTGCTGTGTGTGCAGTGTGTGCTGTGTGTGCAGTGAGAGTGTGTGCACTGGTCACTGTGCAGTGTGTGCAGTGAGAGTGTGTGCAGTGTGCACTGTGCAGTGTGTGCAGTGAGTGTGTGCAGTGTGCACTGTGCAGTGTGTGCAGTGAGCAGTGTGTGCACTGTGCAGTGTGTGCAGTGAGCAGTGTGTGCTGTGTGTGCAGTGAGAGTGTGTACACTGTGCACTGTGCAGTGTGTGTGTGTGCAGTGTGTGAAGTGTGCAAAAAAAAACGGGAGCCACGTGAAAATCGCGTTGTAACCGATTTCGCGGTATAACAGGGAGCGTTATAACAGGGTTTACCTGTACATTGCACCCTACAGTAAGTGTCTTAATATAGACCTTGATATGAACGCATTTTTGGTCTAACTTTTATTGGATCCCACTGCATTGAACATGTATCGCTTTTACTACTTTTTAGACATGAGTAATCCAAATTTTATCAATCTACATTGATTAATTTGTGCTCTGTTAAATCATTTATTTTATAGAAACCTTTTTTTAAATAAATGTAGGTTTCATCTAAACCTCTTATCGAAGCAAAATGTTTAACATTTTGCTATTTTAATTAAGATAATAATTTATTACATTTACTATAAACATTTATAAACTCATTTACAATAATATTTTTTATTGTTCATTAATTGAAATATCAAATTCTGGCCCAAATTCCCAATCACATTGTTTATTCATGTATTATCATGTATTATCAATTGCAAATAATATTATTTATAATCTTTTTATAATATTTATATATTTTTACAATTTGTGGTAGGGGATACAGATTCAATAATCAACATTCCAAAATAAAGTTGTTTAATTATATTAAATTTGCCTAGTTTTAACTACATGTGTATGCCATATACTGTATATCTTTTGTGTCTCTTTCAATATGTGTGTGATGTTCTTTGTGATATGCATCTCTTCTATCTTTATAGAGATCCCATTATAATATATCTGAACTTTAATCCACATCTGTGTGCCATATAACTTTTCTGTTTTCTTTTAAATATGTGTGTGATGTTCTCTGTGATACACATGTCCGCTACTGTACCGTAGATATCCCTGGTTGCCAGTGTCAGACCTTAGTGCTTTGTATGCATCCCCGTTTGCAACATTATATTGCTATGTCCCTAGGACTCTACTGACGTCATTGGAATGCATCGCACGCCGTGCATAATAACGTTGCTGACCCACAACGTGCATCGTGATATCACGAGCATCGTCGGATGCGATGACATCACGCTATGCCCAGCCAATACACACAAACCAGATGAGGACGTTCAGGCCTTGGTGTACCTTGAGTTCCATTCAGTAAAGGATTTAGTCCTTCCTTCCCTGCAAACTCCATTGTGGTCGGCCACCACAGGGGGATCCCCAGCGAAGGAGGGAGTGCTGAACTTTCATCATTGTCTGATCGAGGGTGGTCCCGATGCTATACAGAGAGGCCCTGAAGCTTACGAAGAAGGGTTCACAAGACTACTGCCAATTGTTGGCAGAGAGTAGGATGGATGATGAGTGGGCAGTGCAATGGGAGAGAGAGTGGTTAAAAGGGCAATACAGGAGATTTGTGGATGGCGGGACAGCTGCCTTGGAAAAAATGCGTGGGACCAAACTTGCAGGATACTGGGTACAAAAAGATTTATTGGCACATAAAAACAGCAACAGCAAAACTCTGATGCGTTTCAGCCGCAACAGGCCTTTGTCAAAGAGTAAAGTATACACACTACACATAGGACTTAAATACCCAAAATTCCCACCTCCTATGATGACGTATCGACGCCCTCTACCTATGAGAGTCAACCCGCCCCCTCTCTGACAGGGACGCTGAATAATAGCAGCACTGAGAACAGCTGTTATCTCTAAACAAGCAGGAGTCACGGGGAAACATAGAAACTTTTACTCCCCTGTGACGTGATGGCTGAGCCACCAATGAAAAGCTCTCAGTCTGGTTGTTACTGAGCTTAACTAATTGCCTGCTGAAAACGATAGTACATAACAGGGACAGGAAACAAATAGGCACTATATACACACACAGTATTGTAGAAACAATATGGAAGAATAATACCTTCACATTATTCGTAATTAAAGGTACAGGGTTCCAAGTAAGAACAAGTAGCCCTGAATTCCAACAACCGTTTACCAAAAAAACTGTGTGACAATAAAACTCACTCCAATCTGAAGTGATTTAAAAATTAAAAAAAAAAATGCTGAATGTTAGATCATCACAATATATTACAACTTACGATAACTGGCAAAAGATATATAAAGAGATTGGTATCTTATCCTACAATGTATTGATCCTATGTCCTTATAAATAATAAAGAACACATATTTGTAATAATGATAATATATAGACAAAGCAAAAACATAAACAGATATCTATACCAATAATCATCTAGGACTTTCAAATGATTAAATAATATCTAACCATTGGATAATATTCATAAAATCTTGTATATCCAATGATTATACATGTCCAGCATATCCAACAATATATAAATCTGAAATCATGGTTAGAAAAAAGAAAAAAAGGAGGGTGAATGAGGGAGGAGGGAGGGAAGGGGGGAGGGGAAAAGGAAAGGGAAAAATAGTTAATGTAAAAAATGTTGAAGTTCCCAGTCGACATTGATGCCGGCTGGGACCAGAGTGTCCAAAGAGAAAACCCAGAACAGCTCTCTCTTGTTTAAAGTATTTAATCTGTCTCCCCCATGTTTGTGGGCCTCCACATGTTCAATTGCCATAAATTTAAAGTTATCAATACCACCATGGGGACATTCCACAAAATGTTTGGAGACTGGATGTTTTAGATCTTTATTTCTAATGAATCTCACGTGTTCCATCATGCGCTGTTTTAAGGGACTGATAGTGCGACCTACATAACCTTTGTTGCATTTACACCAAATGTAATAAATTACAAATTGCATATTGCAATTGATAAATGTTTTTATAACATGTGGTTTTCTCAATTTTTTAGCTACCAGTGTTTTTTAGGGATTGGCAATTTTGCATATCTTGCATGCCCCACATTTGTAAAAGCCTTTTGTTGTTGTTTTTTTTTTAAAATCTTTTTTTCCCTTTATTGGTATCTTGCAAGGCACATACAGGTAAGAATAACAGTCACAGCTTGGTAGATGATTTTGGGTCATAGGCACATGACTGCGAAGTACATTGAGACACTCAATAAACCTTTTTTTTCCTTTTTTGTACAAAAAAGATGGGGAATAACAGGGGTCGGGTGGATAGTTGGGAACGACATGTGGATGAAGAGGGGGGGGAGAGAGAGGGAGCGGGGACTGGGCTGGGTGGGACTCTCGGACCCTTTAGTCCAGGGGTGTCATAGCTGGATCAGGGATTGTAATAGTGACGAGCGCCTGAGCCTGGCCAAGGTTCCCAGGTTTTATAAAACTGGTGCATTCTCTGTTTCAGCTCTCCATGTCCATGACCATGTCTATTCTCTTTATTACTGTTCTCCTGGGGGGGCTTTTATTTGTTTCCAGGCCGCTGCAACACAGCATCTTGCGGCCGTTAGGATCGCCGAGGTCAATCTGGCAAATGGGGCGGGGAGGTCTTCAATTGGTTTTCCCAGCACGTATGTCAGAGGGTTCAGGGGGACTTCCAGTCCTAGGGTTTCAATCAAGAGTCTCTGGATCCTGGTCCAGAACCTCTGGATCTCTGGACACGCCCACCAAATATGGGGCATGTCCCCCCATTGACCACATCCTGTTCAGCACACGTCTGCTGTGCCTGGGAAGATCTGGCTCAGTCTACTCGGGGTTAGGTACCACTTAAATAGGATTTTGTATATATTTTCTTTGGTGATAGAGCAAATTGATGTTTTGGAGGCAGCTTCCCAGATATCCTCCCATTCTTCCAGATCAATTGGGATGTTTAAGTCGGCACTCCATTTTTGCATATATGAATGCGAGGGGGGGGGCTGGGAGGCCTCTATTATTCTGTAGATTTCGGAGATTAATCCTCTCTGATATTCCCCTTTTAGGCAGAGGGTTTTGAATCTGTCCGCGCTGGGAATTTATGGTTTGGGGATATTGGGGATAGGGCTCGCAAGGAAGTGCCTTCTCTGTAGGTATTTGAAGATTGGGAGGTCTGGGGAGGAGAATTTAATTTTGAGCTCTTGGAAGGACAGTACCTCATCACTTTCCAGCAGATCCCAAAAGCAAAAAAGACGGTGCAAAACAGCGCTAAAGAACAATAGCCCCTGTGGGACAATTAATAAAAATTGGCAGCCAAACAACAACTGACTGTACAGTCAGTAACACTAGTGAAAGGAAAAAAGACAATATCGGCGCCAAACAATAAAATAAATCAAACCATATATTGAATAGTCCAAATCAAAGTCCTTGGATGACAAAGGTGGGTGGGCAATTGCAAACTCTCTCCAGGACGTGACGTGGTATATGAAAAATAAAAAGAAATGATTATAGTGCAGTATGTCAATACATGGGAACATAAAAACATATAACACTAACAACATAAAACATACAAGACAGACTAACAACAACAACAGGCCAGACTGAAAATAATAAAAAAGCTATTTATTAACAACTAATGCTGGACTCTGGATGTGGCTGTCACACACCAATCCGGGAGGAAGGGGTAAAATCGTTGCCCTACTCACAGAATTGTGGACAATAAAAGGCAGCAGGACTGGAATCACTTTTGCGAATCCAAGATGGCGGCCGCAGCTCTCTCTCCGGCTTCCCCACGTGTATCAGACGCAGAATACAGCCTCCTGGACGCGGCGTCACGCTCTCTTCTCCTGCCGGTCTCCTATCCTCCCGATCCGGGCATGTAACTCTTCTCCCTTGCCTCCTGGCCGTATAGTGTGCTCACCAGCTCCAGATGCAGTCAAATGCTTCTAAAAACAATATCTTCCCAACGCGTTTCGTGCGCATGCACGCACTTCTTCAAGGGATGTCACTACCCCTGAATCTGAATAGTTTATATACACGCAGTCCACAGTCCCAATTGGTTGTTTCTACAATTGGCAATGCATTAACTGTGTGACTGCCAGACTGGAGGTAGCATACAAGAAAGCCTGGCCAAACATACATACACTTATAAAACAAAACTAGACAATACAACATTAAAACTTGGGAGTGCAATAAAAACATTAAAAACTTTAAAAAACATTAGAAATCATTAGAAAGACTAAAATTAGTAAAAAATGAATTAAGCTCGCTGGGAGGGATTAAATCCCTTGAAGAAGTGCGCGCATGCGCACGAAACGCATTGGAAATCCCTTGAAGAAGTGCGCGCATGCGCACGAAACGCGTTGGGAAGATATTGTTTTTAGAAGCATTTGACTGCATCTGGAGCTGGTGAGCACACTATACGGCCAGGAGCCAAGGGAGAGGAGTTACATGCCCGGATCGGGAGGATAGGAGACCGGCAGGAGAAGAGAGCGTGACGCCGCGTCCAGGAGGCTGTATTCTGCGTCTGATACACGTGGGGAAGCCGGAGAGAGAGCTGCGGCCGCCATCTTGGATTCGCAAAAGTGATTCCAGTCCTGCTGCCTTTTATTGTCCACAATTCTGTGAGTAGGGCAACGATTTTACCCCTTCCTCCCGGATTGGTGTGTGACAGCCACATCCAGAGTCCAGCATTAGTTGTTAATAAATAGCTTTTTTATTATTTTCAGTCTGGCCTGTTGTTGTTGTTAGTCTGTCTTGTATGTTTTATGTTGTTAGTGTTATATGTTTTTATGTTCCCATGTATTGACATACTGCACTATAATCATTTCTTTTTATTTTTCATATACCACGTCACGTCCTGGAGAGAGTTTGCAATTGCCCACCCACCTTTGTCATCCAAGGACTTTGATTTGGACTATTCAATATATGGTTTGATTTATTTTATTGTTTGGCGCCGATATTGTCTTTTTTCCTTCCAGCAGATCCGCAACCATTCTGATGTTTAGGTCCAGAAATTTACCAAATTGGGTACGGGAGCACCCGGGTGGGAAGTCCGGGTTCCCGAAGATGGGGGTGAGTTGTGATGGAGATGAAGCTAGGCCATGTTTCCCTTTAGTTTTAGTCCAAGTAGACCACGTGCATCTCATCACCCCAAGCTCAAATCTCTGGGGCCTCCTTTCTTTGTGTGGCTGTGACCCTAGTAAGACCGGGAAGGGGGTGGGGGCCGCGTGGTGGGTCTCTATCACCAACTAGCAGTTAGAGGTCTGGGGGTTATTCCAGACCACTGCCTGCCTCAGCTGGGCCGCCTGGTAATATCTGACCACATCTGGGGTCACAAACCCCCTCTCGTCCTAGAGGCTAGCAGCTTTGATCTCGGCACCCTTGATCTACGCTGCTTCCATATAAAACGGAGGATATGAGCCTCTATGTTCCGTAGTTCTACTAGCGGGACTGGGACTGGGAGAGTTTGAAAATAATAGAGTAAGCGGGGGAGGATGTTCATTTTAGCGGACACTATTCTACCAAACCAGGAGATCTGGTGGGTGTGCCAAGTCTCCAGATCTCTTTTGATCAGGTGGAACAGGGGGGGGGGGTAATTAGCTTGATATAGAGAGCTGTATGAGCTAGCTATTTTTATTCCTAGGTATTTAATATGGGAGTTATTCCATTTATACTGATAGTTGTCTTGCAAAAGTTTCCATGCAGGGTCTGGTAGGGAAATGTTGAGCGCTTAAGACTTGTCCATATTTATTTTATAGTCGGACACCAGACTGAATTGGTCTAATAGCGTCTGTAGATTGGGGAGGGAGATATGGGGGTCAGCCAGGGTCAGAATTACGTCATCGGCGAAAAGGGAGATTTTATACTCATAATATCCAATTTTGATGCCTTTTATGCTAGGTTCGGCCCTGATCCGGGCTGCCAGTGGTTCTATTGAGATGGCAAATAGTACTGGGGATAGAGGGCAACCCTGTCTGGTTCCATTTTTGATTGCTATTGGGTTTGAGTGCCCACCCGGGAGTTTTAGAAAAGCGGTGGGTTGTTGTAAAGGGCTCGCACCCCCTCAAGGAACGGGCCTGAGAAGCCAAATCTAAGCATGGTTTGGTCGAGAAAGGACCATTTGATTCGGTCAAATGCCTTTTCGGCATCAAGGCTTAGGATCATGGCTTGGGTTTTGTTGAGATGGACATGGTCTATGATATCAATAATTTTGCGGGTGTTGTCAAAGGCCTGTCTTCCTGACACAAAGCCCACTTGGTCTATATGAATTAGTCTGGGGAGAATCGGGTTCAGTCTGTTTGCGAGGATCTTGCTGAAAAGCTTGAGGTCTGTATTGAGTAGCGAGATCGGTAAATAACTACCGCATTGTAGCAGATCCCTTCCCTCCTTGTGGATGATGGCAAGGTTGGCGGCCGAGATTGTACCTGGGATTGGTTCACAATCTAAGAAAGAATTGAACATGTCCAATAGGTAAGGGGAGAGGGATGCTGCAAACGTTTGATAATACACTGGCGACACACTTTATTCGAGCTTGGCTAGTCCCACGAATTCGGGTATACCCGGGTGTATTGAGGTTTGTGACTGTTTTCTGCCCGAGTGGATTGAGTTATTTTCCGGCAGGGATTGAAGCATTTTATTCCCGCTGGCTGCAATACTGCACAGTACATATATATATACTGCATTACAATTCATGAATTTATGCCATCTGGTAGACACGCGAAGCATTGCAGCCTATTAAATCCTAATCATTATCATTTAACAGATCAGCCGCCCGTCAGCCAGGCATGAACCCAGGCTGGGAAGGCAAATGCAACGGGGCTTGTCAGAGGTGAGGAGCGGCGCATTCCAGGTATCTGCCAGGTACATACCGGGTATTTGCTCGAATAAAGTGTGTCGGTGCAGTATGCGTTAGAAAACCCGTCTGGGCCCGGTGTCTTAGCTATTTTGAGGGAACTAAAGGCGTAGGACAGCTCTTCCTGTGTTATTTTTTGGTTAAGGAACACGAGCTCTTCCGTTGATAGGGATGGGAGGTTGCATTGAGTTAGATATTCTGCGGTTATTTTGGCACTGTCCTGGTCCTTCACTATTTCTTTTTCGTTGTAGGATAGTTGCCCGTTTTTGGTGCATGTTTTTGTGATCTGGGCTTTGGCTTTTACGCTTCTAATTTTGAGGCCAGGAGTTTGTCTGCTTTGTTGCCTCTGTCGTAGGGAGGTGGGTGGGAGGGGAGAGGGGGGATAGGGGGAGAGGAGGGGTGAGAGGAAAAGGGGGGGGGGGGACTGACAGGGGGATTCATCAATGTCAAAGGCATATACAAGGTTTAAGCAGAGCTCCCAGAGCATATTTAAATTGAGTACCAGGTCTATTGATGCATAGGCACTTATGGATACTTTAGGTCCTGAGAAATCAACATTGCAAGTACATACATGAATCAGATAAACCGTTTTCTTGATTCGGCGTGTGGGAGGGGGGGAGAGGGGGAGGAAGGGAAAGGGGGGGAAGGGGGAGTTGGAGGGGGGGGACGGCATTTTCAGAGATTATACAGGCTTTATGCAATACACTTATGACACATTAGAAATGAGCCTCCAGTCTGATAACCCTTGGGTTCTGTGTTTTCGCTGAGCTACATACCGCCAGCAGTGTGGGGACAAGCGCAGGGCAAGTAGACCCTTCTATCTTCAGATCTGGTGTGTCCCTAAGCAGAGCATTGGGAGGGGGGGGGGGTTCTTTTGCTGGGCTAGGGGGGGTGAGGGGGAGGGGAACTGAGAAGTTGTGTCGGGGATACCATGATGTATGCAATATTTACATGGGATATGGCATGCACCTTTGTTCTAAAAGTCAGGTCAATGAGTCCGCAGACTCCATGCTTTTTTTTTAGCCCATACCTTTCAGATTCTTATAGGAGCTACACATTTCACATGAGCCGTTCACTGCTCTGACACATGAGGTTCCTGAGGGGACACCTGTCGCATGTGGGGGGGAGGGGGATAGGTATTGCCAGAGGTATACTCAGTATTTGGGGGGATACAGGGGAGCACTTTTGAGTGAAGTGTCATATCTACAAGCCCTCAATTCTCAGACTCAGAGTTTTCGCTACACCCAGCGGAACAGGCATTGCATATGCATACATATATCAGTACTCCCGAACCGCGCTTCGTCATAAGGGGAACGTGGGGGGGAGATACGGGAGAGGTGGGACACAGTAGCGAGGGGACTTATACCGGGAGGTAAGTGTATTAGAACCTGGGAGCATGCGTTGGGGGAGGGTATATGGGGGGGGGGCTGGGCGAGGGCCGAGGAGCTGGTTTCTGTTTGGTGTGAGCGTACTGTACCGACATAGTTGGGAAGGTCAAGTCCAGCACGAATCGGGCATGTTCATCACTGTTTTAGCAGGGGATATCAGTGGGTATGGTGGGGGGAGAGGGGCAGGGAGGGGGTATGGGTGGGGATCGAGACGCATCTATACAACCTGGTCTCCGTGGTTCAGGAAGGAGGGGGGAGCGGTGTAGTTGTCCCTGGTCAGAGTAGCGCTTCAGGCCTGGTCTGGGTTCTGACGGGGCGACGGTATTCCATGGTTAGACCCGGTTCCCCCCCTCAGAAGACGGGAACTGGGCGTCCGGGGTCTTGAAGCGGAACTCTCGCCAGGGAAGAGTCCAGAGACGATCTGTTGGAGGCTTCTGCCAGGGTGCTTGCCAGCGGTGGATGGGGGGGCCCTCTTCACGATGCAAGATCCAGGTGGGTGAGTAGTGGGGCTTCTTGGGAGGGAGTGTGGGGGGGAGGGAGTGTTAAGGGTGGGAGGAGGAATGGGGGGTAAGGATAGTGGGGGAGAGGGTGGTGGTGGTGTGGGGGAGGGGATGGAAGGGGGAGGGAGGGCAGGAAAATGAGGCAGCTCGCCGTGGTGCTGCTGGGAGTTCTTGGAGAGCCAGGGGATGCGGAGAGTCCTTGGCGGCCATCTTTAGTGTGCCCCAGGAATTGGCTGAAGTTTTCCCTGATGGAAGTTGCGAGGCAGGCTGTATCCAGTTGCTGTTCCAGGGGAGTCGGCGATGCAGGTAAGATGGTGAGGGCTAGGTGGTCGGGAATCCTCTTCTGCTGCCAGGTGATCTTGGGAAGTCAGAGGATGTGGGGGGACAATGGCAGCCATCTTTGATGCGGGCGGGCTTGTGCTGGAGACTCCATGATGGGGCTGCGCGGCTGGCTGGTTCCAGTTGCTGTTCCCGGGGAGTCAGCGATGCAGGTATGGGGATGAGGGCCGTTGGGTTTCGATGCGGGTAGGCAGCCTAGGGATGCGCGACAGGTCTTCTTGCGACTGGAGAGGCAAGATCTTCTGAAGGGGAGGCCAGCTCGATCAGCGTAGTTTCTGGCTGGCTAGTCTTTCAGACGCTCTGGGAGTGTCCGAGGACTCCGAGCCTGCAGGGGGGGGGGTGATTGTCGCTCTGTGGTGGAGGGATCCCCAGGGCCTTGAGAAAGTCCCTCGCGTCCTCAGGGGCATAGATGGTATAGTGAAGCCCGTTGTGGAGCACCACCAGTTCGAAGGGGAAGCCCCCTACGATACTTGACTCCCTGGTCGCGGAGGTAGCTGGTGAGTGGCTTCATCCATTGTCTTCTGTTCGCTGTATGTCCGCATTGTCTGTCTTGATGCTGCGCAGACCCCTGGAGGCTTACATGATGCGCTCTTTGGTGGAGTATGCGTGGAGTCTCACCACCACATCTCTGTGCCGGTTGGGGTCTGTCGGTTTTTGACCCAGAGCCCGGTGGGCTCGATCCATGAAGAGTTTATGTTCGGTGAGGCCTGGCACCAGCTGCAAGAATATCTTGCGGAGGTAAGTTTGGAGATCCTCGTGGGAGACGGCCTCTGGGATGCTTCTGAGGTGAATGTTCTGTCTACTCTCTCGGTTCTCGAGGTCTTCTAATGCGTTTTGAAGGTCTCGGATTGCTTCGCCGCATCTGGAGACCTCGTCGTGGGTCTCGGTCTGTGAGTTAATGACTCCTTCCATTTTGGCCTTTTTTTGTTTTTAATATTGAAATGGTTTTTGATGAAAACAGGCTGGGGGACAGATAATTGGCTAATGTCTTTGCTTTCTTGAAGACTATCTTTGGACTTTTTCAACGAAGGGAAGGAGGTCAAAGTCTAGACTCAACAAATCCCAATGTTTACGAATGATGTCTTTCATTTGTTGGACCTGATTACCATCTCTGGTCACAAAGTAGGGTGTTGTACCCTCCTCTTTATAATCAATTCCACCGGTCATCTTCTTAAATTTCCCTGATTTACTACCACAGGAAGCAATGAGATCATTGCGTTTTATACCTAATGAATGTTTATAAGCATTATTTATGGTAACTTCATCATACACCCTCTCTTTAAATCTTTATTTTCAATTTTTGGAGTGATGTCTGAATGTCTCGTCTGTAGAACAAAGCCTCCTTAACCTAAGGAATTGACCCTTAGGTATACCTTTTATCAAGGATTTGGGATGACTGCTGTCTGACCTAAGAAAAGTGTTACGTGAATTGATTTTCCTGTAAACCTCCATTTGGATGGTACAGGAAAGATCAATATATAAGTGTATGTCTAGATAATTAATTTGATTTTCGTGACTATCAAAAGTAAATTTTAAATTATAATTGTTATTGTTCAATATATCGATGAATGGAACCAGTGTGTCATTACCTCCATCCCAAATCAGGATGAGTCATCGATATATCTTTTATAAAAGATTATGTGATTACGAAGTGAATTATTAGTGCCATAAATGTGCGTGCTCTCCCAAAAACCCATAAATAAATTTGCATACGATGGGGCAAAAGGGCAAGAAGTTATATATGAGGGGGTCTGGGTGTGCTCCTACCTCTTCTTCATCTAAACCAGTGAGAAGTAGGCGCAGCAGCAGCAGCTCAAAGCAGAAGAGCACCAAAGCAAGCATAAGTTCGCCAGCAGTGTGGGACATTGGTGAGGAGATCAGGTAGAAGAGTCGGTTTGTTTTTAGATAAACAAACTACACTAACTACACTATATATTTATAGTATATTTATACACCATATATTTAGATAAACAAACTACACTATATATTTTTATGTATGTTTCCACATTCTGTATGGAGAAATCTGCGCTCCCTAAACCTTTCTTTGGATATCTGCATAAGGAGAGTTGGACCGTCTCAAAAGGGTTGAGCTGCAATTTGTAACACTTATGTTTTGTTAACACATTTGCACGTTTAATTTAAGAGAACACAAAATTATTGTTTTATATAAGGAATATTATATTTATGTTTATTTAATATTCACAGTATTTTGCCTTGTAGAGGAGCGCCTTAATCACACTTTTTTTGAAGAGTCTGTTAGCTGAAATATAGAGAAGAGGTGCGGCCTGCTTCCTGAAGATTATGGGCCTTGGTGCAGCAGCCTTCGGTGAAGGACGGTCGAAGGCAGTGTGTAGATGTTCACTGAGCATGGGGTTGGTGCAGAAAAGTTGGAAATAACATAATGAGGACTGCAGTGGTCTCTGGCACTTTGATGTGAGAACGAGGACTTGAGATGCAAAGAGCAGACATGAGGAGCCCTAGACACAGTCTTGGGCAGTGACTCGGGATGTAAGAGGCAGCCTGTGAGAGCAGGGCTAGAGGAGAGGTGGGGACATAAGGGATCCCTCCCCACAGATAGCCTCAGCCTGCATGCAGGGAGGACTGTGATTGAGAGAGTACGTGTGTGTGTGTGTGTGTGTGTGTGTGTGTGTGTGTGTGTGTGTGTGTGTGTGTGTGTGTGTGTGTGTGTGTGTGTGTGTGTGTGTGTGTGTGTGTGTGTGTGTGTGGTAGGTGGGTGGATAGTAGGGGGGAAGCGTCCCAGGCAAACCTAGCAAATTGTGGGACTACAAAGGGAGAGAAGTCACTGGAGATAGTGGGTGCACTGGCTGTGGGTAAAGGGAAAATGAATGGAGGTTGCACCTTGTTAGCAATGATGCATCCAGGAAAGGATCTAGTAGGTCTGATGAGAGCAGTCATCTAGGGGATGAAGAGGGCAGTGGGGGGCGCATGGGAGGGGTAAGACTAGCAAGGTACCATGGGCTAGGGATATTCATAGCATGGTAGCAGCATATGAGTGTCAGGAGTGCAGTGAGGTGGAAGAAAGAGCCACAATATACGAGGAAGGTGTAGAGGCTGCAGGTAGGTTTGTTCTGGGTTCAAGAGGTATGGGGCCACAGAGACTGGCACCAGCATGAACAGGGGCAGCAGATATGGTAACATTGGGAGAAATGACCTGTTATGCTGGTGTAGTCTGAATAAAAGGAAATGGACATCTGCCATTGATAATTTTGTACCAATACACTTTAGAAGATCAACTTACTTCAAAAGGTCTATAAAGAGCTCATCTTACTATTAGTAACCAGTATTGATCAGGATGCTCAGTTCACCATGAAGGAACTTGATATTAAAATGATAATACATTATAAGAAAAATGTACATTATAAGAAAAATGTAAATAACGTGTGAAGTTGTATTAATATTCTGACTTAATGGAAAGAGCAACAAACAAAAAGGAGATCATTATTATTTGTATTACGTTTCTTCTAAATTGTAATTTGAGGACCATAATTGGATCAACAAATGTGTGTGGTTTGGACAAAGCTCAAAAACTCCAGTAATAAGGATGTTATGTTTAATGTCATGTCGTGATGTAGGCTTCTTTCTGCAGTATAAATAAAGTGGCTCTGGATGGATAATTTACATCAAACCTTCAGATCTTCCAGAAGTGTTGCATTTGAAGACTCAATATCCCACCATTAGCATCATGAAAACTGCTGTTGCCTTTCTGTTGGTGGCTCTAAGCTGCTGCTTTGGTAAGTAAGATTGAAATAGTAAATTATTGAACATGTTTTTCCTTTTCACTGTGGGAAACTTAGGGGAGATGTACTGAACAGCAGTAAATTGACTTTTATGACTCAGTAAAACATGTTATGGCTACCACTGTTTCTAAAGATGTAACCATTCTTACAGCAGTTTTAAAATATTTTTTTTTTACTGTAGCTCCACAGAATGGGATCTGGGAGAAGTCTTATGGCTAAGGGATGATATGATTTTCAACATGACAAGCTAATTGGGGAAGGTTTTATATTTAAGACACTGGTAGCCATAAGACACATTGCAGCTAGGTGATTGTGACTTAGAATTACTTTTTAAGTCTGTAATACCATTTAAATTCAAAATAAATAAATTGCACTGCTTTGATAAACAGCTGAACAATGGCTGATTGCTTGTTTAATTGAATAACATAAGTATATCAATAATATCACCTTTTAACAAAACAGATTCAAATTTAAATAAAATGAAAAGAAATTTGCTTATTTTTAAGTTAAGACACGTTTGGAATGAGCTGCACCTCTCTTCCCTGAAGTCCTAAAGTGGTTTACAGAGTAAAATAAAGCAATACGCAATATGTTGCAGGATGCATTAGCAATGAAGGGGTTAGTAAGTACTTCATTAGAACATGCTAACCCCATTAGGATTACAGTAAATAGATTGAAAGGTAATATAAAACTTCATTGATACATTATAACTTCATACCTCACTCTAAAAAATGTTGCCACTTATATAACTTTTAAATTCTTTCATTCTGGCTCACAGTATTTGCTAAATTAGTTTCTAAGTTGTGCATTCTGGCTGAAGAATACAGAAACATGAAGAAACATATACTACAATAGGAGTCTTCTGCAAGTTATCCACAGGAATACACAGATTGTATAGGGACAGTTGCATCCATATCCATGAGACATGGATTGTTTGCACAAAAAAATCATTTGTAAATACAGCAATATGGAATGCCCCATAGAAACCACATGGTCTGGCCATGATACAATGCGTTTTGACACCTTCCAAACACTGCTTAGAAAATATTCTTTTAAGTCCCCTAGATTTATTTGCAACTTTTTTCAAGACATAAAAATACATAATTTGCTAAGGTTTTCCCCATTTTAACCAAAGATAATTCATTCAGTAAGAAATAAATGTAATGTTCTTGTTTTTTGCACATTTTTACAAAGTTTGTGTATTGTGCTGTATGTCTAAGTGTTTTTACAATGTCTGTTTCAAAGTGATTATTTTAAATGGTGCAGGTAGTGATAGAAGTGCTGCCTTTTGGAAAATGTCATGAAGTAGCTGTGACAAAGCCATTCAATATGCAGTGAGCTGCTTCTCCAATGCAGGCTTAGTCCATACATATTGAATAAGGGCCGTAGTCCTAAATATTGTATTGTATTGTATGTCTTTATTTATATAGCGCCAAAAGTGTACTCAGCGTTTCACAAAGAATACAGTACAGGGAGTTATAATAATACAATAAGTACAGTAAAAATCAGACAATGGGAAAGGAAATCCCTGCCCCGAAGAGCTTACAAACTAAGAGGTTTGAGGGGAACTTACAGAGACAGCAGGTGAGAGAATAAGTGCTGTAGATGGGTGTGCTTGGCCACAATGGGTGGTATAAGTGACTGTGGGACAATAGCCATGAGTGCAGGCTATTGGGATGCTTGATTTGTGAGGCAAATTTTAAGGTTTGTCAGTGTTAAATGAAAAGGTTAACACCATTTACAGGGGAAGAGATGGCAGGGAGCTGTGGGTGAGATCAGGTGTATATGTCTGGCTTCAGGCTTAGGGAGATCACCAACAGCAGGAAGGAGTAGATAGAGGGTGTGATAGAGGTTTTGTGGTGGTGTTTTTTTATTGAGGGTTGTTGGGAGAGAGGTGTATAAATAATGGTGCAGTGGGGAGTGGGGAAGTTGGAGAGAACAGGGACATTCACCAAGGAGTGAGGAAATAGTAAACAGAAAAAGCAATAAAGAGGCCATAGTGAGATACAGGAGGAGAGACTTTCCAGTTATTGGAGGATTGGTAGAGTACAAAGAATCACAGCTTTTAGAAAGTAAAGTTCTCACAGTTATAAAGTTGTTGTTCAGAGTCCAGATCTTCCTCCAATCTTAATCTTCAATTTCAACTCCAAGATTAACTCCACACACTTAAATGTTACACTTTGATTTTACACACATCCATATGGCTCACAGCCAAGGTATCCTGCCTTAAGTATTCAAAAACACAGTCACATTGACTAACAATTAAGGTAGGCGTCTGCCTAATCAACTCAGACACACCAAATTGTTAATTACATTTTAGGATCTTGCAAATTGATTGAAGGAGACATACCAATTAATACATTTTAATATATTTAGCTATTGATATTAGAATCCAGCTCACACATACTTAAATGTTACACTTTGTTTTAAACATAAAGAATATAATCAGAAATATATTTGTTGATCTCTAATTCATGAAGATGTTACTATGTTTATGTTAACTTATTTTCTTTGAATTCTAGATTCTTCTGCCGCCACTAAAATGAAGAGACCGTGTATTAAAGTTATGATGCAGGTATGTAGATCTGTTTTTCATGCGTGCTGTTTATTTTATAGACTGTTGGACTGTAGATGAACAAAGAATCTTGAATTGACCATGAACACATTTTTCAAAACGAGACTTCTTGTGGTTACGAGTGTATCTTTTAACCTGTGGTATAACTGTGATATGAATACCATGTGCCTCTACACTATACCTTGATTTACACATGCCTCAATCTGGTCCCTTCCCCCAAGTTCCCAAGAATCACACTAAACAACTTCTCGGGAGGAAAAAACAACTTACAAACATAACAATTATCCGTACTATGGACCCAGCCAGATCAATGGATACCTTCAGCTCATACCCACACTGGCACTCGCCTCCACGGCCCCATGGCACAAAACACACCATACAGAAGTACACCACCATCCCTAGCCGGGAAAAGCATCATGTTCATCATTCTTTGTGGTCTAACATTTCACAAGGAGCCAATACTAATGAGGTCCCCCCTATATTACAATTGTCAAGCTATAACATCCACAAGCTGTGACGTTTTAACTTTGAAATGACAACCCCTTTTGAAATTGCCATCCCTTTTATATCATAAAACATTAAATTCTATTCAGTGCATCCATGCAAATAGATGGAGATAAGATAGCTCTCCCCCTTCTTACATATCAATCCTAACTTGACCTAACAGCTCCTTAGGGGAGGGGACACTCTGCCTTAAGCCATACCACATATCCCCTTACAGGTTAAGGGCTCTGTTTACCCTTATTCTCTAAGGGGATAATAAAGTGGGATTTATGCCATGTATAATAGCCAAAAAACAGAATGCAATTTGAGGTGATGAAATAAAATAAATCTCTCTTCCTGTCTCTCTTTCCAACAAAACTGGGGAGAGGTGAGATTAATGGCTCTGACTTTCCAGGTGATATGCAATCTCAGACCTCTGGACATGTGTAGTTAGAGGGAAAAGCTCTTTTGCGCTAATGACAATTATAGTTAAAGCAACGCTGTTTATAGAGGAAAACAACATTTACCCTGTGTTAGTGAGCTTTAAAGACACATGTACTGTAGCATTTAATGAGGAATTAGCTCAACACCTCGTTAACTGAATACTGGCGTTAGTAGATATGCAATGTTATGATCAAGCCTCATTTGGATATGATTTGCCTTATAGTTAACAGTAGGAAACATGGCTTAACGTTATGTAATTTCCTTTTAACATACACAGTTAAGAATGTGACGTTAATTTCCCATCATGTTCTGTCACTTAATGTAACTCTGCTTATTTTGACTTTTATAGAGTTATAGGGGTTATTTATTAAAGTCTCCCAGCTGCAATATTCCCCTTGGTCTCTCGCTCCAAACCATTCAGCACTTCGTCTTCATTCTATTTCTGCCTTTTATGTGTGACGAAGGTTTAAGGCTACATTTATAAGAAGTGCTTCTCCATATGACACCATCTATGCTGGAAGACATTTTAAGACCACAGTTAAGGCAATAGGCAAAGAAGGGACATATTTATTAATCGGTGTCACTCCACACAGATATCTTCAATACAGGAAGCTACCTTACTGTCAATCACTTGAATGGATCATAAAGCGCTATATTTATTAAGCCATGTCTGAATGTGTCTTATGTAGTAGCACAGTTTAGTAAATATGACCCTTAGGCTTTATGAACATGATCATACAGAAGTAAAGTACAGGATTGCATGCAATGTATCCCTATTTTACTAAAATATTTTAACCTGTGTCTTCAATTTTCTAAATCATTAATTTCATTATAGAGAGATGCTCCTGCCCATCATGAGAACGTACATGATCTTCTCTGTCTCTACCAGCAAGGAAAGGTAAAAACTGTTCTTTAAAATGTACATAATCATTTTTATTAAATGTCATTTTGATATAATGCTGCAAGTGAGATACAGATTAAATTCATAACAAGCAGTAAACAAAGAATTATACACTATGCTCTTCCCTACTCTACTGATTACTTTTCATTAAAAGTCAAGCATTGTAACAAAAATAAAATGCCTGATTCCTCTATCATTTTATAATTTCTGTATTAATTTAACCACATACAAGAATCATTCCATCTCTTTCACGAAGCCTACGTTACTGTACTTATTACGTATCTCTAAGCTCTTCTGTCGCATTGTTACAGCCAACACTCTGTAGCAAACTGTTATTTGGGAATAGAATCGTACAAACTGTTAGTTAGGTCTCGGCAAAGGAAGAAATAGAACATGTGAAAAATAAAAGGGTAAGGAGGGTAGAATAAAAAAGTTCCTGTGCATATCTCAGAGTGAACATGTCAATGAGAGCAGCAAGAAGTAATAAATAACCAGGGGATTGGAAATTGAGGAATAATTACATACATCTGAATTAATATGTTCAGTTTATTTACAGTATATTTCAGACTATCTAATAAATATTCGCAACAAGATATGAAATACATTCAGTAACTTAGATAAGAAATCGCCATGAAATATTGATAAATGTGTTATATGTTATCTGTTTTTGTATAATTTTACAGGATGAAAATAATGAGGAACTATACGAAATATTTCTTAAGGAATTGAACACATATCTGGTAACATAGATTTAATCTTTTACTCCAGCCTTGTTCATATGACTGATTATTCAATGTCAATTTATTTCATTTCAAAGTCATTTCTTTTTCCTTCTTTAAATTATGGGCATTGATAATTTTCTTGTACAGTATCTATATGAAATGTACTAATTTATATAAACCGCTGATTGCTAGAGTATATAACAATTAGGTTATTTAAATGTAACTATTCCAGTTCTTAGTCAAAAGTGAAAATGTATTTAGGCTTAAACTACTTGAAATTTAGAAAATACATTATTACTAAATCTCTCCAAATATAGGAATGGTTTTACACAAAAATAAACTATAACAATTATTTTTATAAACCCCTTATGAACAAATTCCAAAGTCTTAAAAATGTTTGAAATAAAATAATTTTCTTTTAGTCATTTTTTTAAATCTAAAATAATTGTCATGAAGCCCTAGATAAAACTACATAAATAACATCCTATTCTGTAATGTTCTTTTTTTAAATTACTTAGTTTCTTAATTTCCTTATTATCTTCCAGGAAGCTGCAGGCTGTTCCTTCGAAAAAATTCCGAAACCACATGGAGTATTGGTAAACCGTCTTTATTAGTGCCAGTTACATGTGTAAATCATTATTGTAACGAGCTAATGGGGTGAACTACTAGTTAGAGTCGAGGTATGGGATAATTAGAAATGTTAAAGTGCCCAGAGACCAAAGAAGCGATAGATCTATACAGCATATGTGATCATCAGCAAAGAAAAGAAGAAGAAATATCCACACTGAAATTTTCTACTTAAAATAAAAATGTTGTGTAGGAGAAAACATATCTAGTTTCATCATATAAAAAAAGGGGAGAGAAAGCAAACCATACAGTATGTACAAAACAATTAGCTCACAATGGCAAGTCATAAATAGTATAACAAAGATACGTCACCAAAATTAAATGACCAGGGAAGTACTGTAGATATACCACTATGGGTAGATGAAAAAATAGGAAAGGGTGTTTAATCCATTTCCACAGGTGTGCAACGTTTCGGAGCCATCTCAGGGCCCCTTCTTCTATGAGGAGCAACATTGTTCCCATGTTTTCTTATTTGGTATATCCATGTATACCTTTCCTTGCTAAAAAGATGTCCAACCTTTTTTTGAACATATATATTGTATCTGCCATCAAACTCCAATGGGTAATGAATTCCACATTTTAATTGCACTGCCTGTAAATAGCCCTTTCCTCGTGTGTCATCTACAGTACAATGAAACTGTGAGACAATTCAGCATTTCAAGTGGGTAGTGCTGGCTGCTGGCAATATTTGTCATAACTTTTGAAAGTATGGCTAAAGAAAGGCTGGATAATTAAAGCTTTGTATGTGTCAAATATTTCACTAAAACTAAAGTGTATATTTTTGTTAATAAAATAACAAAAGGATCATTCTAATTTTGACTTAAATCCCTAAGTTCAAACTAATAAATGATGGTGTTTGAAATTAACAGATACGACAAGATAAGTACATTCTGAAGCATTCTCTTTTGTTTTCTTCTTTGTAGTTAATGTATTTCACCTTTTTGTTTCTTAACAGTAAAATATTTACAGTTTTAATATTTAAAATTTTTCTCATTTAGGAAAACGTTGGCGACCAGGCTGGGAAAGTCGCGTTTGAAATTCTTGAAACGGCGGTAAAATATTTGCATTTTGGACATTGCATTGTTGATCAATATAGATTGTGTGGGTTTTTATACTGTAGATGATGTAAAATTGTGAGGCACATGTGGACAATTAAACTTGTCAACAAGTGCTAGATTGAATCATGTTTAATCTCATTCAGGTACTCACATAAATACTGAACACTGTGTCAATGTCAAACTTAAATTCATATTATTTTACTTGAATATACTATGTGCTTGTATGTATGTATGTATGTCTTTATTTATATAGCGCCATTAATTTACAAATTTCTAAACAACTTTACCTATATTTACTCAAACCAGGAGAATGTTTTGATTTAAAAAGAAGGGAGAAAAAGTGTGTATGGCACATACACCAAATAAATATACAACTTGTGAGTAGATTCACGTCTCAGGCAGGTCTGCAACCCTGCCTTTCCCCATTATCTCAGAGCATATAACTATTTTACTGCAGCCAGGGATTCTGGGTAATAACATGTTTATCAGCACACTGTGTGTCACTAGCTGTGTGTGAGTAGGTTTAGTTGCTATGCACTTCTTTTATAAAAAGGTTGTGCTGAAAAAGCTGTTTAAAACTGCCACATAAACTTAAAGGGGGCCATGTTAAAATAGACAAGAAGCAAAATGTGACACACTGTGTGCGGAGTTTGCATGCCATTACCCAGAATCCTTTGCTGCAGTAGAATCATTATGCTAAGAGATAATGGGAAAAGGCAGGGTCTCAGACCTGTCTGACACATGAGATTGTATCCACGTGGTATTTTTATTTGCTGCACACTGTATGGAGTAGTGTTTTTGGCAATTTTAACTCATAATATCTTAGTGTGTGTGTGTGTGTGTGTGTGTGTGTGTGTGTGTGTGTGTGTGTGTGTGTGTGTGTGTGTGTGTGTGTGTGTGTGTGTGTGTGTGTGTGTGTGTGTGTACTCACGTACCAAATTGGAGTAAAGACATACATAAATAACACTAATAACTGAAAAATTAAAATGTGTTCATTGAAATTTGACTTAGCACAGAGAGCAATATGAATGTTAGAAACGTCACCCACATAATGATTTATAACATACTGTATATTAATTTGTAGATTAAAACTCTTTATTGTAGGATGACATGGAAATTACTGGACAACTACAGGGTGCTGTATGTAAATCTTCGGTAAGATAAATATTTATTTATCCGTAAGAGAGATCACACATTTTGAATAGTTTGGTCAAAAAAGAACACGAAGAGAGTAAGACATACTGTATAGCCACTGAATAGGATATATCTGCTAGTATCTGTAATTACGATATCAGACTATGTACTTTGAATTCTTGGTCCAGAACAACAGAGCTCTTTTAACTGAGGGCTCAAAACGGGCATTTTCAAAATCATTTACAGACATTTTTTTCTCTGAGGTAAACGTGAATTCACAAAGCTAATTATATGCAAAAACAACAGCCATTAAAAGCATAGGCTCAATGTTATGTTGTCAGCAGAGCACTGCCTTGTGTTAGCTTCAATAAGATGGTGTGAAGCCTGTCTGACTCCCATCTTTTCCCTTAATACGTGTTTAAGTAACGTAATAAAAGGAAGAAAGAATACAGGAGGGGGAAAGAACCCGTAAATAACAATGTATTCTTTATGTCTTACCTAATGCTGGTCTTGCACTCATCCAGACCATGTCAAATCCCAATTTAATGTTCTGAATGTGAGTAATACCAAGTCTAGCAATGACCTAACAAAAGTCTCATTAAATCCCTGTGCTAACCATAACGGAGCTCTGTGATTATGAGTTGTTAGAGGGAACACCTATTTTGTATATCACTAGCGCTAATATCCCTTATAGTTAACACAATGCCCTCTCCAGCAAAAAACAGCACTTTTGCTTAATAGATCTTCGAAGATCCCCGTTAGCACTTAATGATGCATTAACTTAACATACTGCATCATCATTAAGTCATTAACAGAGGTGTGTGGCTATGGGCCTGTGAGAGCCATAAAGTCATTTATGAATCAGCAAATGCCTGAAAAAATGTTTTACTTGTGTTTGCATTTTGTTCTAGTCTATGGAAAGATTAATTCTGTAATCACTAATTTTTATTTCACAATTAGGGAAAGTCTCTCCTTGGCCTGAAAGAATCATTGGTAAGAATGTCTTTCTTCTGGTTATTTTCCTATCTCCTACATTTCAGATGTAAAATAAATGTACCCAATTATGTCAATTAACCAAAATATTAGCCCTCAGAATGCTGTAAAATAGTTCACCTATAAGTAAGTTTCCGACAATGGAAACGAATGTTAATTAGAGGGAAATTTCAAGGTTGTAGAATATTTTATAAAAATTCTCATTCAAGATTTTGCCTTTTCCTCTCAATGCTTTTCTCCACCCCTTAAATAATAGAGCATTTAATTAAACTACTATACTGTAGTGGCAGATTCAATAGACTGTAGAAATTAAAGTTTTGGTAAAAAAAATATATAAATTAAACCTTTTAAATCAACCATTGTTGGGCAGATAATTTATTTTAAAGTGAAGTCAATACATTTTGAATTCTTTAAACAGTAAAATATGTTTCTTATATGTGTTCCAAATCCTTTAAAAAATATCACCAAATAAAAATACCACTTGTGAGCACTTTCACATGTCTCAGACAGATTGCAGCCCTGCCTTTCCCCATTATCTGGGTACTTTGTGCTGCCAGAATGTCTTCCTAATTCCAGCTGGGGAAGGAAGTTAAAGAGAACTGAAAGTTAGACTTTATTTTTGTCCTACTGTGATGACATCCTGAACTGACATATACATCCTTATTTCAAAGGAAATGTATGTGTTATATGTGGCAGATTATTAATTATTAAAAAAACTACATAAGGCTATAGGAACACCCTACATAACAATAAGGATCAATAAGAACATTTAAAAAATTTCTCCAGGAATATTCATATGGATTAACCAGTTAGACAAATAAATAAATATATATATATATATATATTTTCCTTGCTGCAGTGGAAGTGCTGTATGCTGGGTGATAATGGGGAAAGGCGGGGTTGCAGACCTGCCTAAGACATGCAGATGAGCATACAGCTATATTTGCATATTTGCTTTCCTGTGGAGGGTTTTTGTCACTTTTTTTACTCACCATAACTTAACTCAGTATTATGGTTTGGCCTATCCCATAAGCCTCTCTTGCATCCCAGTAAAATCAACCCCACACTGATGAGACCCATCAAGGTTGAAACAGCTGTCTGTGGGTGGTTTTCTGGGTATGCCCTGGCTGTGCTCAAAGCTGTGACCATGCAGCAAGCTTAAGCCTATAGGGAACCATGTTAAAAATGGTTATTGAGGCAAAAAGTGACACTGTGTGCTCATTTGCATGTCATTTCCCAGAATCCCTTGCTGCAGTGGAAGTGCTGTATGCTGGGTGATAATGGGGAAAGGTGGGGTTGCAGACCTGCCTAAGACATGCAGATGAGCATACAGCTATATTTGCATATTTGCTTTCCTGTGGAGGGTTTTTGTCACTTTTTTTACTCACCATAACTTAACTCAGTATTATGGTTTGGCCTATCCCATAAGCCTCTCTTGCATCCCAGTAAAATCAACCCCACACTGATGAGACCCATCAAGGTCGAAACAGCTGTCTGTGGGTGGTTTTCTGGGTATGCACCTTAACCCTGGCTGTGCTCAAAGCTGTGACCATGCAGCAAGCTTAAGCCTATAGGGAACCATGTTAAAAATGGTTATTGAGGCAAAAAGTGACACTGTGTGCTCATTTGCATGTCATTTCCCAGAATCCCTTGCTGCAGTGGAAGTGCTGTATGCTGGGTGATAATGGGGAAAGGCGGGGTTGCAGACCTGCCTAAGACATGCAGATGAGCATACAGCTATATTTGCGCATATATATATATATATATATATATATATATATATATATATATATATATATATATATATATATATATATAAAACATAATACTGAGTTAAGTTATGGTGAGTAAAAAAAAGTGAGAAAAACCCTCCACAGGAAAGCAAATATGCAAATATAACTGTATGCTCATCTGCATGTCTTAGGCAGGTCTGCAACCCCGCCTTTCCCCATTATCACCCAGCATACAGCACTTCCACTGCAGCAAGGGATTCTGGGAAATGACATGCAAATGAGCACACAGTGTCACTTTTTGCCTCAAAAACCATTATTAACATGATTCCCTATAGGCTTAAGCTTGCTGCATGGTCACAGCTTTGAGCACAGCCAGGGTTAAGGTGCATACCCAGAAAACCACCCACAGACAGCTGTTTTGACCTTGATGGGTCTCATCAGTGTGGGGTTGATTTTACTGGGAATGCAAGAGAGGCTATGGGATAGGCTAAACCATAATACTGAGTTAAGTTATGGTGAGTAAAAAAAAGTGACAAAAACCCTCCACAGGAAAGCAAATATGCAAATATAACTGTACTGCTGCGGCCGAGTTTATTCGAGCATTTGCCCGTTCTCGGCCGCAGCAGTAACCTGGCGCGCGCCGGAGGGTGCCGGGCGCGCACCGAAGCCTCGGAGGAGAGGCCCGCCGATCGGGGCTTCCCCCTCTCCTTACCGGGTCCGCCGGGTCCCCCGGAACGTCCCGCCGCCGTAAGTAGATCCACGCGACACCAGGGCTCCCTCGGGGAGCCCTGGGCACGCGTACAGGCGGCACAGGCACCCGATGATGCGTGACCGTGCATCGGTGATGTGCGGCACGCTGAGGGAGTGCGGCTCGCAAGCCGGGACATTTCCCGGCTTGCGGAATGAGCCGCACTCGAATAAAGTGTGCCGCCTGTGTATGCTCATCTGCATGTCTTAGGCAGGTCTGCAACACCGCCTTTCCCCATTATCACCCAGCATACAGCACTTCCACTGCAGCAAGGGATCCTGGGAAATGACATGCAAATGAGCACACAATGTCACTTTTTGCCTCAATAACCATTTTTTACATGGTTCCCTATAGGCTTAAGCTTGCTGCATGGTCACAGCTTTGAGCACAGCCAGGGTTAAGGTGCATACCCAGAAAAAAAGTGACATTGTGTGCTCATTTGCATGTCATTTCCCAGAATCCCTTGCTGCAGTGGAAGTGCTGTATGCTGGGTGATAATGGGGAAAGGCGGGGTTGCAGACCTGCCTAAGACATGCAGATGAGCATACAGTTATATTTGCATATATATATATATATATATATATATATATATATAAATATATATATATATATATTTATATATATATATATATATATATATATATATAGATATATATATAGATATATATATAGATATAGACAGTGGTTGACAAATCACCAAAAAATCTACTCGCCACACAAAAAAATCTACTCGCCACCTAGTACCAAACGTGTGCTGCTTGGGCCAATATTTACTCGCCCGGGGGTTAAATCCACTCGCCAGGGGCGAGCAAATGTATAGGTTTGTCGAACACTGGATATAGATATATATAGATATATATAGATATATATACTGAATATATAAAAAATTTAAATTAGTAGATGAAACCGTTCTGTGGCTAACGAAATGCTTTATATATATATATTTATATATATATATATATATATATATATATATATATATATATATATATATGTACGTGTAAAACAGTGACAATGGACAGAATGGAGGGGTAGGGGATGCTGTGGTGGGGAAGATGTGGATAAGAAGAGAGGCAGGCAGGGTAATTACAAACAATTTCCGTTTTAAATATATATGCAGGAAAAAAAACAACAGCGCACAACCCTAGTGAATTACCAAAAATAGGAGTTTATTATAAGGTAAAACATGGTAATGTGCACTTACAAGAAAACAAGAGGTAAAAATCACATAAGGGTTTCTTTGCTTTTAAGAGGTACAATACCACTGCTGAGGCTTGAAATCATCTGGCACTCTGTTTGTAGGGAAAGTCCGGGTTTGTTGTGTCAAATGACACTGGCTCCAACTTCCACACAGCACCAATGTGCTCAGCTTTCCTCCAGCCTCTGTGTTAAATCAATAGCTCTATAACAGCTAATTGCAGCAGCAAAAGCAGGGTCACTCAGTAAACAACACAGCACCTTGTGGCAGTGTGGTCACGTGGTCACGTGGTCACGTGTGCGTGATGACGTCACCTGACAGTGTTTCGTCAGCTTAGATGACTTTCTCAAGGGATATATATATAT
The DNA here is from genome assembly GCF_040206685.1 of Ascaphus truei. Classification (NCBI taxonomy): domain Eukaryota; kingdom Metazoa; phylum Chordata; class Amphibia; order Anura; family Ascaphidae; genus Ascaphus; species Ascaphus truei. The sequence goes on from NC_134487.1 coordinate 134,704,597, forward strand.
ATAAATATATATATATATATATATATATATATATATATATATATATATATATATATATATATATAAATATATGTGTGTGTGTGTGTGTGTAACACACAATTTTTTTGTAGATGTGTCTAATTAAAATATTCTTTTGATAATCTTTATTACATATATATTACATATATATAATATGTGTGTGTATATATATATATATATATATATATAACAAAATATGACAATTCTGCACTACAAGATGATGGCATGTCCATGATGCAGATTTCCTGCTGAAAATGTATACAACTCAGAAGACAACATAACAGTGTTTATTCTAAGTAGGAAAAATATTTTACATGTAAAAAGTTATTTATATGGAATTCTGCATCGCTTTTTTTAAATGTACTTTATATATTGTGTCTGTTTTATTTTAGGAAAAGCCGGTTTTCTGAAAACAGAAAAACTTCATTCTTATAACTAAATACTTTACTCTACTCTGTGGTGTTAGTGCTTTTGTTTCGCTGATGATTTACAGTCTTCTGGATCATGACTTTAATAAAACAAGGTAGAAGAACATAGTTCAATTATAGTGCTTTAATGACCATAGGTGATGAACATGTTATCAATGGCAGTTTCTTGATTGAAGAGGAACACTGGGCTGGGTATATAATAAGTGAGTGCTAAGGTATATAGGTGGGGGTGCGATTAAGACATTTGTATGATGTCCTTGTGAGTGTGGTGAATGGAGATAGAATAGCCCCACCACATCACTCCCAATATGGACCCAGTCTAACATACGCCTGTGAACACATGTAGTATACCTCCCAGTACAATATTGAAGTACAGTGACTCACGTGAACCATGCCCGTTGGTCTTCTTGGATGCGTGCTTCTGCGAGGATGAGTATGAAGTCAGGTGGACACAAGATGCGGAAGTGCAGATCACAGCAGAACAATAGGACTCCACAGGACAGCACCCTAAGAGGAGGAGATCTTTTGCACCCATCCCTGTCTGCACCATGATGTGTCAATAAAGTATCCTTTTGTAGCCAAGTCTCCCCTGCACAGCAGCACCCCGTCACCTCGTGTCCGATCGCGGGTGCCGCCGAGTCCAATGGCGGCCCCGCCCGGCGATCACAGAGGTGAGGGCGGTCAGGTCCCGGCTCGGGGGTTGCCGGGGATGCGTGCGGCCTTGCGCATCACGGGACTCCCAGCGAGCCGGAGCCGGGCGGCGAGGGCGTCGCCATTACCCCTTAGCTCGCGCATGCGCCGTGGCTGCGCGAGTGTAGGGCAAGAACAGGGATTAGCGCATTGCCCCCTAGTGCAGGCCGGTTGCTGGGGATGCAATCAGGCCATCGCTAAGGCCGCGATCGCGTTGCCGCGGTCCAGTCGGGTCACAGAGCAGGGCGCCGCCAGTGAGAGGTGTGTTGCGCATGCGCAAGGGCTAGGAGTGCCGGGAGGACTCCATGGAGCTTGCGCATGCGCAGAAGAGAGTAGGAAAAGCCCGCGGAGCCCTAGCCTTTTAGGGGAGGCACTAAGCAGGGACTACGAGTCCAAGGAGCCTCTGCGCGCTCCACGTGATGCCAGGGAGCCAATAGGGCTTAGGATCTCCCTGCAGGCAGATAGATACTTTTCGCGCGCTGAGCCCACGCAAGGCAGTCCAGACCAGGAGCAGCTAGGGGAAGGAGGTAGGGTGCAGGAGTCAGTGACTCCCTGCACTAGGCCAGCAGCTCCCAAGAGCCGAGATTTCCCTGAGTCCCCCAGTATTGTGAGTGTTGCCAGGGACAGCCCTCAGGATAGGGACCCTGTCACTTACCTTAGTTGGAACTGGGGAACAGAAGGGAAAATAGGGACAAGCGGGCATTGAGTGTTATTTTGCAGTGCGTTGCTGCAGGCGCTGATAGTGTCAGTTAAGTGAGTTGGAGCCAGGGAGCTGTGAGGGAGGAAGGGTGCGGGGAGCGAGTGCAGCTCCTGCACCCAGATAGGTACCCACATCCCAGGTAGGCCCCAACTCCCTACTAGGTTAGTGGGTAAGTGCTGAGGGAGGCCCAAGATAAGGATGCTGCCCTTAGTGCGTGAGTGTGCTGTCTTGTCAGGGTCACGGGCCCTTAGTGTAATTGTGACTGTGCAGTCACCCATTGCCTCTCTCGGTAAGAGTGCGGGACATTGGGTGGGATTCCTTGGACACTGGGTGGGATCACCTGGTGTTGGGGAAGCGTCCTGCGCGATGCAGTAGTAAGTGTTTCCTCTAGAGTGGGACACCCGTTATGTTGGTATTGTCATGATATGTGTTATCTTATGTTCCCAGTAAATAGTATTAGTTATTATACCTCACCGTGTATGTGATTATTGTGATTGTCCTACGAGAAACCACTCCCCCTCTGGTGGGAGCCATCGCAGGTGGAGGCGCTGCACTGAGTAAGTGGTTACTCATTAGTATAATATATTACCCCAGGTTCCCCGTGGCGGAAGCTCAGCCCTCCTGTGAGCCAACAGATAAAGCACCACACCTGGTAACCTTGTATGTTCTCCACACCCACATCAGGTCTGCGATTGGGGGGGGAATAACCGTTACACTTTTAATCACACCGCTGCTGTCCTGTGGAGTCCTGTTGTTCTGCTGTGATCTGCACTTCCGCATCTTGTGGCCACCTGACTTTAATAAAACAAGTCTATGTCAAAACCCATCATGAATTCTGTATTTATTTGCATGGTTTGTTTTTCTTTAATTATATTGTATTGTTTCAGAACAATGTTAATAGTCATTTTTATTTCCATGGAGCCTATAATCCTACACAGTATTATAGAATAATAACAGAGACATTATGAGTATGATTATAGATTATGGGGATAATAACAGTTGACAAAAAGTGAACATTGAGAAAAGGAATAATATTTTGCATTCAGGTTTAACCGTAAAGTAAAAAGAAGCCGGCGGATCCCAATCTACAGCATTAATATTGAGTGGAACAGGCAAGCACGCTGACATCATTATATCTTCCTGGAAGATGAGATTAATGATGAGGGAGAGAGATACCTATTTTGCATTCCTATCAATCTGATCCATTGCTCAGTTACACTTTTCCTCATACCGTAGCCGTTAAATGTATGCTCAGAAACTACTTATCATTCAAGACTCCCAAATATGTCCAACCTGTCTTTTTCTAGATTGTTGAATTAATATTATTATTATCATTAATCTGTATAGCGATATTCCCCAGGGCAGTACAATGTGGGAGGGGGGGACAATAACATTTTATTACAAATACAAAAGAGTACATACAGTATATGTTAAGACAAACTGAGACAATTGGAAGAAGGTCACTACTCGAAAGAATTTACAATTAAAATAATTCCATATTTTGTACCTGTTTTACAAATTACATTTTATACTTATCAACAAAGTTTTGCAGGGATTTAGGTTTTCTATTTGATCTTTTACACTACCGACACACTTTATTGAAGTGTGGTCGGTACCGCAAGCCGGGAAATCTCCCGGCTTGCTAGTGGCCGCCCCTCGGCGTGCCGCGCGTCATAGACGCGCGGTCACGCGTCATCGGGAGCGTGCGCCCGCTGCACGCGTGTCCAGGGGCTCCCCGAGGGAGCCCTGGTGTCCCGCGATCGCGGGACAGCGGCAGGGGGTTCCGGGGGACCCGGCGGACCCGGCAGCGGTAGGGAGAGCGCCCCGATCGGAGGGCGCTCTTCCGCTGCTTTGGCGTGCGCCCGTCACACTCGGGCGCGCGCCAGGCTACTGCTGCGGCACAGAACGGGCAAATGCTCGAATAAACTGTGCCGCAGCAGTATACGTTTTCTGATATTTTCTTCAAGAACTGTCTTTCATCTATTTGTAAAGGGATACCATTGTTTTTGATCAAGTATTTTCTAACTCAGCAAAGTAACGTGAGAACCACCATATACTGTACAATAAGATGTTACTTTAGAGCACAATCATACATGAATAAGGAGTAGAAAGAAAAACTATACTGTAATTTATTTCTTGTCAAGTTTGGTTTCCTCTGTTCAGTCAAAAAGGTCCCATAAATATATACACTTCATCTCAGTCATCATGATGCACTTTTAGTCAAATAAAAGTTTTACTTACTATTTTTATGAGATATGAGATGTTAATTCATACAGTATTTCCAAAGTTATGTGCCCTTGTCATGAACACAGTCATCAATGCACCTTCAAATCTATGTATTAATGGGCTTTGAACCACTGCACCATTTTTGCTCATACTGTAGTTGCTGCTAATGTTAGAAACTAGTTACTTGCTCATTGTCAGAGACGTTTACACTACTGTATCTCAGACCAGTCTGACTGTTTGCAATAGAAAAAAAGGGAGGAGAAATTTCTCAAAAACATCTTGAATTTGTATATCATGTATCTCCTCCTGACCTCATATCGGCATTCCTCCTATCATGAGAGAGGTATCCGGAAAGGAGAGTTGGAGCACAGCTAAATGAAATAAATTTGCTAGAGAGTGTGTCCCAAAAGTTAGAAGTTTATTTTTCGTCAGTACATGGTAACAAGAAAAAAATGAGCCCTCAGGCCCCCACCGACATGTTTCGAGCTTCCGCTCTTTATCAAGGTGTAACTTTTGGGACACACTCTCTAGCAAATTTATTTCATTTAGCTGTGCTCCAACTCTCCTTTCCGGATACCTGCCTCTGCTATGGAGTACCGGATGCACGCACCAATGAAGGTTAATCCCGGGAGGACCATCTGCTACAAGTGAGTTTATTTACTCAATCATACACCGTTTTTCCTAATCAATGATTTGGCTGGACACTAGCTAGTGTGAGTAGTTACCTATCTGGGTACACTCTTCCGGTTTATTGATAACTAGTGGAATTAGGTGTTTATGCTATAGGTGGTCACCATTTATATGTGGGATACTTCAAGGATACAACCAATACAACATACAATTGAAGTTGCTGAGTCTACGTTTTAGAGCACCACACAGCCTGGCTTTTCTCCTATCATGAGAGGTTAAAATAGAGTTAGGCAAAATTCAAATCCGCCCTGAAAGCTCTTTCAGCTGCCAAAATCCATGGATCAATCTAACAATTGTGAATTCACCAGTAGCAACTATTTTCAAATTTGATCGAGAGACCCATTTTAATAGAGTCCCAAGTACAATTTAAATATTGTATTTATACAATATTTATTGGCTCTCAGGAGACCTGATCCTCCTGTGGTGTACCTGATATGTATGATGACAGTGCCCCCACCTGGGAGGAATCCAAAGACAATTGGATAACCCCTGCCCAGGAACACATAGTAAAGAAATGATATGCACACAGTGATCTAATAGATTATCTTTACTGGTAACACAACTACTAATATATATATACAGGCCTCGCACGGCCATGCCCACACAGTATTCCACTGTCCAATCACCACCTTATACACACTGGTGTGGTTCCCCCAAAGTACTGAGTTGCCATGTGCACCTAACCTCCCGGGCTCCACAGGAGCCAAACCTACCCCAAAGTGTGCAGTTGTGCTACCCACAGAATGTGTGTGATCGTTGGTGCACTTGTAGGGCGTGATACCTACCGGGGCTCCAGCACCCGGGTACCACCAACTGGTGACAAGACCTGTCTTAACCTGCGTCGTCATGGTCAGCGAAGGCGTCTGCCTCTGCGTGGGGTGGACTCCCGCTGGAGTGTCCCACCTGAAGAGAGTCCCACCTGAAGAGTATTGCAGTGGTGGTCTGGTCCCAGACCACCACCCACAAGTCTTGGCACAGTGTCTCTGCTGTGTCCCTGACACTATAAGCTAAAGAGAAAATGTCCGAATCTAAGGGGCCTTTCCCTACAGCACCATCAAGCTCGTAGGACTCAGGGCCTACCTTTGGCCTAATGGGGAAAACTAGGCCTAATTCAGGAAAGTGTAAAACAAAAAATGTGAGGCGCTTCTAATAGAGGTGCAATAAATAAATATATAGTGATTAATATTAATAAAGCCAATAATTTAAAGTGCTCATAAATAAGAGAAAATATAAAATGGTGAACTTCGCTTCTCAACCCTCTTTGGAGAAAGTTCGGTTCGAAGCTACTAAGCCAGCGAAACGCGTAGAGTGAACAAGCAGCAGTCCAGAGGTGTACCCTGAATGACCCAGAGCCCGTGTGAATCCATTCCGTGATCGATCGCAAAACCGGAAGTGACGCGACACGACCTCGGGAGTTGGGTAGATGGTGAACGCTGAAGCGGCGCATCGATATTTACGTGTCTATGCAGATAGTGCTTATGTGAGTGCAATATTAATTGCTTTTATCAATACATTTATAGTGAACATGCAATGTTGCACTAAAAGTGTCATTTTTTCTATTGAGGGTTTGTTCTACTGATATCTGGGACTTCATGTCAAGCATGTCCTCCCTTCATACTGCTGAGTCTACATTATTGTATCCACTGCTATCTACTGCTGAACTTTTACTGGGAGATTGTGAGTCCCCAATCGTGATTCTTTATATAGATTGCTGAATCTGTTTAAGCATACTACACTATTATATATTTTTTCCCCCACATATGGTGACATCTGCGCTCCCCACAAGCTTCTCCCTCTAATCCAGGAAAGCACAGCTCCCTGGACACTACCTACTCTGATCCTGCTTCCCTACTGACTGGCCTAGCTATGCAAGCAGGTCAAATGTATCAATCCTAGGAGCAGGGGATTCAGCCACGCTATTGGCTGTGCTTGCCCTGTTACTCCAATGCCCTGAGGCTGCTGGGGATTGTAGTTCCCCTGCGGAGCTTCTCTGTAATGGCCGCCGCTATTCTGATGGCACTACAGATGTGCCCCGCTCCTGAAAAGCAAACCGCAACTCTCTTATCTCTGCGCATGCGCAATGACTCTAATGCACATGCGTGATCGGCAAGATGGCAGCCTCCGATAGCCGGATGCGCCGTGGAGCTGCAGGAGCACCGTGGTCCGTCTGCCACTCAGGCGGCACCTGGCATCTCCTTGAATGCACCCTGGGCCGGCAGGTAAGGGGGCACCAAGGTGGACCCAGAGGGGACCTGGCTATATTTATATACATACATCCTCTCAAACCACCCTCCAGATACTGTAACGTGTAGAGACACCTTTTCACAAAAAGGAGCACAACTGAGAAATATGTGAAGCATATTTAAATGAATCATCCTTACCTCCTAAAAGATTTCCATATGAGCTACTGTATACTGACAAGCTACTGTAGGTCCTAAGGCACCTAGAAGACACATTTGAGGATGGGGTACTAATAAAAGGCCGCATAGGATCAGAAACGTATAGCCTCTGCTATTCAGAGCAGCAGCTCAGTCAGTGAGCTAATAAATATAATGAAAAATAACCTGGTGCTTGTGATTTTAAATATTATAGTGATATATTACTTATTATAGTACTGTGTAAATAGTGAAGCGGCTCAAAAACCCAATTTGAATTATCTCTTAGTTCATAAAAGTTCAATAGAAAAAAAATATTGGAGAGTGCTCAAAAGTGCAAACTTATACTTGCAACTTATGTATAGAGATGTGAACAAATATAATAAAGTGAGTTATCACAATAAAGTTAACTACAACGCAAAGTTGAATAACATGAAGAATTTTCAACCATAAAATCTATGGTGCTCCTTTGTTCTTTTTTTCACGTAGATCAGCTTTATTCTTCCAAGGTTTTCATAGAAAAAGAGAGAGAGAGAAGACCCAATGGTACAAATAGTTTTCACTTAATGTTTACAGTTACTGTACACTCAAATGTTCATAATTCTTTCAAAGCAGTGTATGAGAGTATCTAGAGGTGGTCTCTGGCTGTCCCCGGTCTCTGATCTCTCTGTCCCCTTCCTTGCATCCCAGAAGGATGTCGGCTTCCAACCTCCGTTGTTCACTTCCTGGTTCTGACATCACAGACCTCACGTCTCGCGATGTTTTGGGATAGAATCACTGGAACCGCTCACAGGTTCTCAGTCGCCTCCCTCTCCACTTGACTGGCTCTTGACTCTAGGCGTTTAGCCTATGGCTTCAACAGGAGTCTTTCCATTACTAACATCATAGGCTTCCCTTATATATCTTGATTTGATTCATATTAAATACAATTCTATTATTAACTAATTGATTAAAAAAACTAATTTGTTAAACTATATTCAAACTGAGAAAACCTAACAAGCAATAAACTAAAATGTGCCTTATTAATATAAGACATACAAATGAAATACATTACTGAATCACCTACAGTATGAGTGTTGCACAGAGTATGGTATAGCAGTTTAAAGTATCAATCGCAAAACAAAGTAACTATTTACCTTGAGATTAGTGACACAGAGTTGAAAGCAACTTGTTATCAATTACGAATCATAATTTACTAAAATAGACAAATACAGTCTAACTATAATACATATCAATACGTTAAATTGATTATACTGTACTAAGAAATAATATGTATACAGTACATTCATTATATAAAAAAATATTAAATCCTTAATAACTTAATGGAACTCAGAAAGATGTGTAGAATATAACACACACACACACAGACACACACAGAGTTAAGTTACGGTGAGTGAAAAAAGTGACAAAAACCCACCAAAGCAAAGCAAATATGCAAATGCAAATACAACTGTATGCTCATCTACATGTGTTAGGCAGGTCAGTAACCCGCGATTTACCATTATCACATTATCACCCAGCACACAGCACTTCCACTGCAGCAAGGGATTCTGGGAAATGACTTGCAAATGAGCACACAGTGCCACTTTTTGCTTCAAAAACCATTTTTAACATGGTTCCCTATAGGCTTAGACAGAGGATGAGACACGCACTCAATATCAATGGTAATAGAGGTGGGGTACTTAGCTGCCGGTGCGCTGGTCCTGGGAGCTCCTGTAGTCCCAAATGTTCCAGTACAAAGAAGAAGAAGCAGGCACACGGTCTTACTCAAAAGGAGGTTTAATATGCCATAAAGTCCAATGTTTCGGCAGTCAAATACTGCCTTTCTCAAGGTGAAGGCTACCAAACACATGAAAACAGTCAAAATATATACCACCCCCTGATACTCACCCCTCCCCATTCTGCCACATAACCAGGATGTTGACGCCCACCTGATGATGTCAGAGCTACCATATGGTGCCCCCTAGTGACGTCAAACATCTAGGTCTAAATCCCTGGCAATACAGCATAGAGCTGTCTTGGAGGACTGCAGCCACAGCCACACCTCTCCCCAGACTGAACCCTCCCCCATGATGATGTCAGCGTGACCCGGCCATCAGGGGGGGGATGAGGGGGGGGGCGTGCACCAATCAAGACTGTACTCACAGGGCTGGACAAAGATGTATCCGTCGCCATGGGATCAGTGTCAGAGCAGGGAGGAGTGAGACACTCCTATAAATCACCCTGAAAGTGTAAATAAACCACACACCAAAATATTAATAAAGCATATGTGCACAAAACTAATACAGCAATATACTATTAAAAACATGTGACTGTATACTGCTGATGACATCAGTATAATCCTGCAAAGTTACAGTGAAATGCCACATAAGAATATGCAGTACATCAGTATTTAGAATATACTAGTGTGTATACCTAGGTCAGAAATGGGAACACACAGCCAGGGGGGGGGGGAAGGGGGAGGGAGGGGAAGGGGGAGGGAGAGAGGGAAGGAGGGAGGGGAAGGGGGAGGGAGGGGGAAGGGGGAGGGAGGGGAAGGGGGAGTAGGGAGGGGGAGGGAGGGTAAGGGGGGAGGGAGAGAGGGGAAGGGGAGGGAGGGGAAGGGGGGAGGGAGGGGAAGGGGGACTTTCTTATTGAGACGTGAAGCATTTTGGATACATGCTTTAAATACCAGCAACGGTATGGGTCTTAATGAGCAACAGAATTTAAAATGCTTCCTTAATAGAAGGTAATTTTTTTGTCTTTCTACAAGCATGTTTGATCTTGCACCATCCATGGACTCTGCACTTACCTGTTGGGAAGATTATCCTTTTTGTGTTTTTTTTCCCTTTTGTTTCCCCTCCCCCTACCCCTCCCTCCCTCCCCCCTTCCCCTCCCTCCATCCCCCTTCCCCTCCCTCCCCCTTCCCCTCTCTTCCTCCCCCTTCCCCTCCCTCACTTCCCCTCCCTCCCTCCCTCCCCCTTTCCCTCCCTCCCCCTTCACTTCCCTCCTTCCCTCTCTCTCCCTCTCCCTTCCCCTCCCTCCCTCCCCCTTCTCCCCCCCATGGCTGTGTGTACCCATTTCTGACCTAGGTATACACAGTAGTATATTCTAAATACTGATGTACTGCATATTCTTATGTGACATTTCACTGTAACTTTGCAGGATTATACTGATGTCATCAGCAGTATACAGTCACATGTTTTTAATAGTATATTGCTGTATTAGTTTGGTGCACATATGCTTTATTAATATTTGAGTGTGTGGTTTATTTACACTTTCAGGGTGATTTATAGGAGTGTCTCACTCCTCCCTGCTCTGACACTGATCCCATGGCGAAGGATACATCTTTGTCCAGCCCTATGAGTACAGTCTTGATTGGTGCACGCCCCTCCCTCATCCCCCCCCCCCCTGATGGCTGGGTCACGCTGACGTCATCATGGGGGAGTTTTCAGTCTGGGGAGAGGTGTGGCTGTGGCTGCAGTCCTCCAAGACAGCTTTATGCTGTATTGCCAGGGATTTAGACCTAGATGTTTGACATCACTAGGGGGCGCCATATGGTAGCTCTGACGTCATCAGGTGGGCGTCAACATCCTGGTTATGTGGCAGAATGGGGAGGGGTGAGTATCAGGGGGGTGGTATATATTTTGACTGTTTTCATGTGTTTGGTAGCCTTCACCTTGAGAAAGGCAGTATTTGACTGCCGAAACGTTGGACTTTATGGCATATTAAACCTCCTTTTGAGTAAGACCGTGTGCCTGCTTCTCCTTATTTCCCTATAGGCTTAAGCATACTGCATGGTCTCTGCTTAGAGCACAGCCAGGGTTAAGGTGCATAGCCAGAAAACCCACCCACAGACAGCTGTTTCGACCTTAATGGTTCTCATCAGTGTGGGATTAGTTAACTGGGTTTGCACAGCTGTCTGTGTGTGGGAAAGGAACCATCTGTGTCCAGTGCTGAATCTGCAGCAATGGCGTCCACTTCCATTTCGGATAATCTCACCACACAGATAGTCTCTATCTTGTGTGATGCAGCTCTGATCCCAGACACACTTGTCACACTGCTCCCTCCTTGTCAGAGCACGCAGTTACAGTTGGTCACATTCCAGTTGGGTGGACACACACTTACTCTTGTGTGCCCCCAGACACGTAGCAGCCCTAATTTTTTCTGAGCCTGAATGAATAGGACAACAGCCGCAAGCCGCAACCCTCTTTTTACATCTCTGTGGAGTGCCAAGCACCAGCGTCATACCAGTTGCGACGCTAGAGACTTCTAAGGGGTAAAATGATAAGTGCAATATAAGCGCTAGTGTAAACAAAATAATACAGTGTTGTAAACAGTGATATATACAGTAGAACAAAACCTGTGGTACAGTTAATGATGAAGGTAGTCCTTGAGCTGCCTGAGAGGTAGTTCTGGTATCTTCCAACCAGATAAGAAGATTCGTGTGGAGTAGCCTCCTATGGCGCTAAGGATGAAGAGTGGAATTGACTTTTGTGCAGTGATTTCTTCTTACATGGAATACCTCAGAGAAGGGAACAAGAGATAAACAAAAACACCGCAATAGTGTATTATCTTTGAGTCAACATGGATCCCTGATGAAGAAACCCAGTGTTGAGGAGTTTCGAAACGCGTAGGAAGGTTTTTGGCCATCCAGGGACCCCGTAGCTGTGCACACCAGACAGTGACGTCAGCGGGAGGAGACGGTTGAAAATACTCTGATGGTAGCAGACCACGAGGACCGCAAGACATCTCCCCGCACTAAAGGACGCTCTGCACCCCACGGCAAGCGGCTATCCCCGGCAAAAGACCCCGAACCACTGTACATGTCTTACTCATGGACGGTGAGTAGGATTTCAGTTTTACCTAACGGCGGAGCAACGTAGCTTCCTTAAGCACAAGCGCTTGGAAGCGCATTTCTTATTCAACAGGAGAACTATTTCCTCGTATAGCAGGAGAAAAGTCAACTGTTTATTAACTTTACATATGTTTTATGTCAATTGAGGTTACAATTGTTTTAACCATTAAATGCTCTTTGTATCTTGTCCCATACGGTCATTGTTGACTCAAAGATAATACACTATTGCGGTGTTTTTGTTTATCGCTAGAGACTTCTAGCCTGATGTCATTTCCTGTGAGCCCTATGAGGAGGTAACCAGCACCAGCCAGCCATAGGATTTAGCAGCTTTGAAGCAAGGGAGGAAGCCGACTGAGGCAAATACCCCAGGAGACACTCCCCAGCATAGCAGCAGCACTAATTCGGCATCTATTTGGCAAGCTGAGTTTCAACTTTCATCCTCAGAAACATCACAAGCTCATTTTGGAATTTCATATACAGACTTCATTTCTATATCAGGCATATCGGCACCAGTCCTTACATAGCAGGCAAAACTTTTCATTTTTTATTGCAATATATTTATATTCATTTTTCATTGCTGTTTATCTATTTGCTTTTTGTATATTTGCATTATGTGCTTTTATATTTTCCATTCTAACTATAAACAAACCACTTTATGCCAAACAATTGTGCCTTTTTTCATTTTTTCTTTTGGTGCAATTTCCACACTAAGGATTTGTTATCCTAAGTAAAGTATTTCTAAGGCAGCATTTGTTTTTTGGAAAAACTACAAGGACATCAACCTCAACAATTTTTTTTATTACTGACCTATTTTACCAATTCTTTCATTAATACCAGTCTGCTTACAGTATCTCCCACTTAGTAACTCCCTTTAGTTCATGTCACACACATTCATGTGTTAAATGTTCATTCTGTCGTTGTATTTGTTCTTATACATTTTTTACTATTTGTGTATATTTTATTTTAGCTTTCTACAATTGTTCAAATTGTCCATATTTTCGCATAGGGCCATTTAATCTTCCCTTATTTCGATGTAACTATTTTCAGGGTCCATTTTATCAGCTTTCCAGAGCACGCAGTACTGTACCTGTCTACCTGACTAAGCTAACTGCTAAAGGGGCAAAGTCCCTACCATAGGGCCTTCCCTACACAGCAGCTACACATCTACTGGTGAGTTGGGCATAGCTCTTGCTCCCTGCACACACAGTACCTCCCCTCCCTTATCCCAGCTCCAACTAACTCATGTGCTTCACTGTCTGCTTCCTGACTCTGCACACAACAATGTATCCAAATGCAGCATGAGAATCTGTCATCCTTAGTGGCTGTCTGACTGCATGTGATCTGGGTGAAAGGGCAGTCCCCAGAGGCTGCTGGGATGTGTAGTCCACTTGAAGCCTCTTTAGCATTGGGGCCGCGTGCGCGATGTGTAATGGCCACCGCTACTCTCCACTGAGCCTGTGCAACTCTGTAATGGCCGCCACATCGCCCTAACTGCACATGCGCGACTTCTAGGGTCCCTGCACTATGGAGTGCCATCTGTGACCTGCCTCCCTCTCTGTAATGGCCGCTGCTTCGCATCTGCGCACGCACAACCCTCCGCGCATGCTCGGAAACAACCAAGATGGCGGCCCTCTGCCTCCATCGCCACCGGCAGCCCCCGGCGACGCACTCGCCTCTGCAACTGCCTTATAACACGGGGTCCCCGCTACTCCACACAGGTGAGGGGGGCCAGGGGAGACCCTGCTACACTTTCCCCCTAGTGAAATCCCCAACGAACTCGCTTAGGACAATGTCATACATCAGAGAGTTATATAATAAAAATGCATTGTATAGTATATACAACGGATCACATGCACTTTATCATCAATGGTACATAAAACAATAATACCATGGATTAACGAGACCAGCTGAGACTCATAGCGGGGTACCACTAACTGATTGTGTGTGGGTACCTCCCTCGAATTTAGGTGAATCACTGCCTGGTCAGTCACTGGAATGATAGTCTCTGGCTTAGGGTCACTTCCTCCACCTGGTGGAGGAAACAGCAAGGGTTCCTTGATTTTGACACCTGTCTGGTCACCCGCATCGGTCTCGCGGGAGACTGGGAGGTTTAGTCTCTTGCCTCGGTCCACCACATGGCGGAGAGAGCGTTCCATGTTAGGCCTCGGCCAGGCTCCCCGTTGGCGTGCTGAGGTGCGCTGAGACTCAGGGAAAGCGGGTGCTTTCCCTGCGTGCCGTCAGGGGGCAGGCCGGGGGCAGGCCAGTGGTATCACGGAGCTGGTTCGCCCTCATTGGGCGAACTGCTCACGTGACCGGCCCTGCGCGCCAGCAAGCAGGGACATTTTAAAATTCCCTAAAACCTACACTTCCGCGCACTTGCGTAAGCGTAGGCGAGCCCCTACTAAAGCCGCTCTAATTGCGACTGCAGGGGCTCAGTGCTGAGCGGGAGCGCGCCTCAGTGCGCCTTCGCCAGCAAGCAGTAAGCATGGCCGAGGCCTTACGCTTATAGGAGCCAATTTTCACTGAATCACTCACAACACAGTCCTTGTCCCTAAGCACTTGGGAGGCTTCCACTGGGAAGCGAGCGATTAGCCATGTCTCTGTACTCAAAATCTCTGTTACATCCTGCAGGGGGTAAAGGGTTGATACCTTACCACAGCATTGATTCAGAGTGCAGAAAGTCTGCTCAAGAGATCTGTGACTTATTTGACATCACTTTCCTCTTGCCCAGTCAGCAAACATCATAGATACCAGAAGCACACAGTGTTGCCATTCCCCATATCACTTATACCATTTTAACACAACTCAAAGGGCCTCATTCAGAGACGGTTCATAAAAAAAATCACTGGACCATTTAAATCACCCTTTTTATGAGCGTTGCTATCACGATATTCAGAAAGCCTTCGTTACCTGTCATAGCAAAATTAACAAAACAGGTGATAAGCCGGTGATCTGATGAACGACCCTCTGAAAAGGCCTTACCCGGCGAGTTGTATCTGCTGCAGAGAGAGCTGCTCTGAGAGAGCCGTCTCTCCCTGTGCAAATATCGCCCGAATTATATGTGTATAAATTTTAATTTTATTAATAGTTTAGATGAGCATGGGGTCTCCTGAGCTGAACCGCACTGGTTTCAGCCTCAGGGACCCCCTACTTCCCGAGATACAGGGCCCGTTATGGGGTGCCGGTATCTCCTACGCATTTTATTCCCATGGTCATGTGACGTGGACATTTAAATGCATAGGAGATACTGTCCCCCCCTTACGGGGCCTGTATCTCAGGAAGAAGGGGGTCCCTGAGTCTATCCGCTATGGTAATGAAGTTTACTGTAAATGCATTTTTATTGCACAGGATTCATGCCAGGGGTCTCTGGTGCTAATATTAATGGATATCAGCTCCAGAGATTCCCGGCATCAATCCTATGCAGGAAAAATGCATTTTTTTTCTAAGTTCCATCTCGCCGCTTCTCTGCAGGTTTCCAACACCTTTAAGTCAACTTTTTCTGGCATGAGAATTTTGTGATAAAATCACCATTCTAGAGCGGCAATAGGCGTTCATAGCCAAATCACTGCTACTAGAATTGCACGAGTTTATGAACATGCCGAAAAGTGGTAATAAGTGGCTTATCACCGCTGCCTCTGTGATTTTTTTTATGACCAATTTTTTTTGAGCAATTCAGTCTTTTATCACACACTTATCACTGCTTACTGAATAGAAGTAGGCATTTTGAGTGATAAGTGCATGATAAGTGGCTTATGAACGCTTTCTGAATGAGGCCCAAAGTGTTTCCACCATTACTGGGATACACACTAAAGAACTTATAATTTTTGGATTTTCTAACTAATAGTTCTAAGTGGATGCACCTGTTATACTAGGGTGGACATTAGAAGATCTTTAAGATTGTTACCCATGTATATGCAAATAAAATATATGTATGCTTAATCATTTTGCAAGTAACAAGTGTTTGTTTTAACCGGCTCCTATTAGGGCATTTTTTTGATTAAGTTTTATGAGTTTAAATGTTATTTGGTTTATTTATTACCCACGTGGGATAATTTCACATTTGTATTTTATTTTCAGAACTATTAGGTTTTTGATATTATTAAAAGTATATTTGTAAACTGGCCCTCCAAGAATTAAAAAAAACAAAGGAGAATTTATATGTGTAGCCATGTGTAAGATTGGTGTACATATCACTTTCTCATGCTGGCAATAAACCTGGTAAGTATGCAGGATTGCCATCAACAATCAATGGAGGTTTGCCCTCAAACCCTGGTGATGTGTCATATGTCCCCAAAGGAAGTGACAACATGCATTGTGCCCACACTTAGTGGTACAGAGCAGGTTTGTTCTCTGGGGGTGATATAAGACACAGCACTGCCTAAAGTTAGAAGTTCAGTTTCCTGTTGTTGTGCTGCCTCTGTTCAGTGAGAGGCACATGAAGGTTTGCAACAGTGTTGCAGTGTCTCCTGCTAGCTGTGAGTCAGTGAGCAGACGCAGCACATTGAGCAGAGTTAGAGGAGCTGACAGAGTTAGAGCAGCTCAAGAGAGAGACAGAGCAGCTCAAGAGAGTAGAGGTGGAAAGCAGATCTTTTAGGGAGAAGGGTCCTTCCTAATGGAGTGCTACAAAGAGATGAGTGGCTGAGCTGTTATCTGTGAGGGGCAGCTTGCCCATACCATGCAAATAAAGATGCCCTGTTCAAAGATATCCCCACTGTGTGAGTGTGAGATTACTCAACAGTGGATGGCACCACAAGAAAGGAGTTCCTCGCCAGGACCATCTCCCTGCGGAAGCACAGATCCTGATGAGGTGGAGGCACTGCACATGAAGTAAGTTGGACTCACACCCACTACCTCAGCTACCTGTCCTGATGATATCCCCTAATACCACCAAGCGGGAGACTCAGGAGTCCTGTTACCTACAGGTGCACCACCAGACACGATCACGTAATGGGGACTGGTTAGACCACACGTGCCAATGTGAGATTGGGTGGGTCAGACTAGGGGGAACACCCGTTACAATTGGAGGTGCTGCTGAGATACCTGTTAACAGGACAGGCTTTTGCTAGGCACACATTAGGAAACAGGGAGAGTGTCTGCTGCCACTTTGTGCTGCGTGGGATGGAACCAGGGGTAGTCAGGGGGCTGCTGGAGCTGCAGGCCGCAAAGACGCCTTGGGATCCTGCTAGGGGTTAGTAAGTATGGAGCCCGGGGCTATTGCTGTTCTAGTCACCTTGAGGTAGCGCTAGCGGGGGATGCCTGAAGGGATAAACTGGTAACTTAGGGCAGGAATTCTGGAAGGGTCCGCACTAGGCTAGCCAACAGTAGGTAGACGCCCAAAGTACTGCATGGAAGAGCCAGAGTTCTCTAGTCTCCATTCCAGATCACTTGACCAAGGAGCACAGACTGGAGGAAAGCGTTACAGTAGACACAGCAAGAGTGAGCCTAGCCTGAGGTAGTGCAAACACGAGTCAGATCTACGTTAGGTACACAAGGTGGTGCACAAGGCATTTTATTGCATCGGTGTGGCAGCTGTCCCGCAGAGAGAAGCTCGTGTACAAGAATCCAGTATACAGTGATCTAGAGAGAACCGTCAGAATGGAGGATCTGCAGAGCGCAGAAGGTCCAGGATGGCGGGCAAACAAAGAAATCGTACCTGTTCTGTGCGAGGTTGAAGAACAAGCTACAGAAGAGACTTTTGTGAGCCTGTTAGGGAATGGCGTGACAGCCGTGGCTGCGCCGTGTTTGTCCTGTCTATGCTCTCGGGAAAGTAACCTCGAGGCTAGTGAGGACGACAGTGTTGCTAGATGGTAGGAACGAAATGGACTTTGTTATCATTCAATATACAAACAGCCAAACGCTACCTCAAATGTGATGCAGAAGACAGTACTAACCAAAATGGCGGTTCCCGCGTTCTCAGGACACCGCGTGGGCCAGCTGCAGAAAGTCTTGCAACTTTGCAGTTTGCTGATTGTTGGCCAGGATTGGCGCCAACGGGAAAACCCCACCCTGTTGGGGAGTTTGGCGCGAAAGCTGGAGCTGCGCCCTCAGGGACTATGACTCACTTCGCCCCTGTACTGGGTCAGCCTACAAGTCTACGAGACCCTCCTCTAGAGTCCACTAGGAGGAGTGTGCACATTGAACTGCCAGTAGCAACTTCTGTTCC
Organism: Ascaphus truei; assembly: GCF_040206685.1. NCBI lineage: Eukaryota > Metazoa > Chordata > Amphibia > Anura > Ascaphidae > Ascaphus > Ascaphus truei. The sequence continues at coordinate 134,722,724 of NC_134487.1, forward strand.
CCCTAAGAAAAAACAGAATGCAGCAAAGCACAACCTCAGCTACCAGGGGCATGGCAGGCCAGAGGAGTGACTTACCCCTTTCTTTTGTGCCCGTGTATACATAAAGTGAGGAAGGGTGATACGACCTTTGCCTGTTATTCATTGCCTAAAGGATTCCGGGAAGTATCCAATGATGGAATCACCAGCTTGAGGTGTGAGGACTCTGATTTTGTATCTCTGGGAAAAGAACTTGTTTGGGGAGCTACTTTCTTTGCAAAAGGAGCAAACCAGCTTGTGTCTAGCCCTTATCTGCCTAAGCGTGAGGAGTTCCAAGCTCCGATGACAGAGACGGCTCCAGATCCGGTTCCAAAACCGAAACCCCAGATGATGGAACCATTCCTGACGGAATCAACGAAGGGTAAGGTGACTGCCCAGGGAGAAGGGGGATCGCTACCACTGGTACCGCCGGAGCAGGACCGCTTCAGGCCGATGGCCACCAGCGAATGCGAAGCGCCCTGACGCTGTTCCCCTGCAGAGATGTCCCTACCCCCATCCTGTACTACTGAAGACAGTAGAAAACCAGCTGTGGTGATGCGCCAGCCGGCGGACCACACAAGTGAAGCTGAAGATAAAGAGACATTTATCCCATCTGCTGCGGACCCTGATGTAGGCCCATGTGCCCTAAAACGGCCAGTCCGGCCTAACACAGAGGAACCCATCGCAAGCCAGCGGAGTGGTGAGGAACCTCCTAACCCTCCACAGGCGCAGGTGGTGCAACGGCGGAGAAAGGCCTAGCCCAGGCCCGGACAGAGCGGAGAGCAGAACCATCACTTCCGGTGGCGGATGTCGTTCTGGAGGAAGAGGTTCCGGTTGGGAACCCAACGCAAGATGGCGGCGAGTCCAGCGAGATGGCCGTGTCCTCGTGGCCAAGCAGCTGTACCAGGTCGCCGGGGTCCGGGAAGAGCCAGCCGGCCCTGCGGAAGCCTGGGAACATGGACATGGGTGAACCGGAGTGCCAGTCCGATGGTACCGGTCAAGGTAGCGAGAAGTTGCGGGTCGTAGCTCCGCGTATGCCAGTGTTTCCCTATGCCCAACCCCCGGCCATAGTTAAAACCCCTGCCCCTGTCATTTTTTCCTATGGGTCCCAGTCTAGCCAAGGGTTGTCTGGGGTGTCCCGAGCCACTTCTGAAGAATGGACTGGGGAAAATCTGGACTGGGGCGAGTGCTTTACATCTGATGATGGGTCGGGGAGGAAAATGTCTATGCAACGAATGTTATACTGCACTAATGATGAAAATCGTACTGTTATGGTGGGGTGTGATCCTAAGAGCCTTGGGTCAAATTTTGGGTCCCCAGGGACATTGGGAGTTTCGTCTGGGAATTTGGGTAATGTTGCTCATATTGTGCCTATTGCCCGGGGAACCCCCTATGTGCGTCCAGTGTCGGCAAGAGTTATTAGGGATCGCAAAAAGTGGTTACTTTATTTTCACCATCCTTGGGAGGGAGAAAGTAAGTTCGAAATGGGTACCCCTGATGAAGATAGGGAATATGGCACTGATGAAGAGGAAGGATCAGGAGAAGAAAAATGGGATCCTGGCGGGTTAGACGAGAAGTGGTGTAGTCAAGAGGGGATAGTCTACATCTCCAGGAGATGCCTGAGGGTGGTGTATGGGCAAGATCCTCTCAGTCCACTAGCATCGAGGCCAGAGTTATGATCTCATTGTTGGTGTCCAGTATGTTGCTTAGAGTGTTACAGCATTGCTGCTCTAAGCCCAGTGGATCATGCTGTGCGCAAGCCACCTTAAGAGGGTATGGTAGTACCAGTAATGGATACTCCAGAATGGAGTAATCCTAGTTGTTATACATCTAAAGTTAGGATGTATCTGTTATTGTGTTATGAAAAGATATGTACTGTAATAATGTGTTGTTATGTTTTGCAGTGCTACCTGAAGGAAGGTTCCGCAAATTTAGATCCCAGCCGGTTCGTTGGGGTTCCAACAGGGGGAAAATGTAGCCAGTGTAAGATTGGTGTACATATCACTTTCTCATGCTGGCAGTAAACCTGATAAGTATGCAGGATTGCCAGCAACAATCAATGGAGGTTTGCCCTCAAACCCTGGTGAGGTGTCATATATCCCCAAAAGGAAGTGACAACATGCATTGTGCCCACACTTAGTGGTACAGAGCAGGTTTGTTCTCTGGGGGGTGATATAAGACACAGCACTGCCTAAAGTTACACTGGCGACACACTTTATTCGAGCTCGGCTAGTCCCACGAATTCGGGTATACCCGGGTGTATTGAGGTTTGTGACTGTTTTCTGCCCGAGTGCATTGAGGTATTTTCCATGCAGGGATTGAAGCATTTTATTCCCACTGGCTGCAATACTGCACAGTATATATATATATACTGCATTACAATTCATGAATTTATGCCATCTGGTAGACACGCGAAGCATTGCAGCCTATTAAATCCTAATCATTATCATTTAACAGATCAGCCGCCCGTCAGCCAGGCATGAACCCAGGCTGGGAAGGCAAACACAAATGGGCTTGTCAGAGGTGAGGAGCGGCGCATTCCAGGTATCTGCCAGGTACATACTGGGTATTTGCTCGAATAAAGTGTGTCGGTGCAGTAGAAGTTCAGTTTCCTGTTGTTGTGCTGCCTCTGTTCAGTGAGAGGCACGTCAAGGTTTGCAACAGTGTTGCAGTGTCTCCTGCTAGCTGTGAGTCAGTGAGCAGACGCAGAACATTGAGCAGAGTTAGAGGAGCTGACAGAGTTAGAGCAGCTCAAGAGAGAGACAGAGCAGCTCAAGAGAGTAGAGGTGGAAAGCAGATCTATTAGGGAGAAAGGACCTTCCTAATGGAGTGCTGCAAAGAGATGAGTGGCTGAGCTGTTATCTGTGAGGGGCAGCTTGCCCATACCATGCAAATAAAGATGCCCTGTTCAAAGAAACCCCCACTGTGTGAGTGTGAGATTAGTCAACAGTGGATGGCACCACAAGAAAGCAGTTTCTCGCCAGGACCATCTCCCTGCGGAAGCACAGATCCTGATGAGGTGGAGGCGCTGCACATGAAGTAAGTTGGACTCGCACCCACTACCTCAGCTACCTGTCCTGATGATATCCCCTAATACCACCAAGCGGGAGACTCAGGAGTCCTGTTACCTACAGGTGCACCACCAGACACGATCACGTAATGGGGACTGGTTAAACCACACGGGCCAATGTGAGATTGGGTGGGTCAGACTAGGGGGAACACCCGTTACATAAATATCAAGGAAACCCACTTCAACACCCCAGATCCACCTAACACATTCAAACACACCTTCCCCCAAGCGTTCTTTGCATCCTCCCCAAGCAAGAAACGAGGCGTAGCCATTCTGATCAAGACAAACATACCTTTCGCCCCAACAAAGGTAACAAAAGATCCGTAAGGACGTTATCTATTACTACAAGGTACCCTGTCAGGGTCTCCCATCTCCATATTGAATATATATGCCCCTAATGACAACCAAATCCAGTTTCTCCAGAATCAACTTAGTTCGCTAGACCAGGCGGCTCTCTCCTCGCTACTGCTAGCTGGAGGCGCCAACATGGTACTTTGCCCAGACCAAGACAAATCCACTCTGCCCACGACACCACACACCGCTCAGACACAGAAAAAGGCCAAAACATTCCGTGAGATTCTTCAAAACTACTCACAGACAGATATCTGGAGGGCCCAGCACGCAGGCCAGAGGGACTACATGTTCTTTTCAGCTCCTCATCAGTCTTACTCGTGGATCAACTACTTTCTGGGAACCAATGATGTTCTCCAGGCATCCTCCCACACCACCATAGGCCCAATTACCTGGTCAGACCATGCCCCTGTCGAACTCACCCTCTCTCTACCTTTCGTCAAAAGCTCTGAGTACAAGTGGAAACTGAATGATTCCCTCCTTAACGACCCCCTAGTGGTTAAATCAATTAAACAAAAACTAAACACCTTCTTCCAAATAAATAGCGGTTCGGTCTCAACAGCGGCAATGCTCTGGGAAGCGCACAAAGCTACTATCAGTGGAGACCTCATATCTCTAGCCTCCCACAAGAAGAAAGTGAAACTTAAAGAGCAAAAAGAACTCACAGAGAAGATCCTGGCCCTAGAACTCTAACATAAGCAGACCCCATCAAAAAAAGTGTTTAGAACACTAGACAAAACAAGGGCAGAGCTTAAACTACTGCAGCTTGACGAGGTAGAGAGGGCACTGAAATAGACTAACCAAAAGTTCTACGACAGGGGCAAGAAAGCAGAGAAACTCCTGGCCTCAAAACTCAGAGGCGTAAAAGCCAAAGCCCAGATCACAGAAATACGCACCAGAAATGGGCGAATATCCTATAACGAAAAAGAAATAGCGCAGGAATTTGCAAAATTCTATGAAGAACTTTGCAACCCCCACCCCAAGGACCAGGACAGCGCCAAAATAGCCGCAGAATACCTAACCCAATGCAATCTCCCATCCCTATCAGCGGAAGAGCTCGAGTTCCTTAATCAGAAAATAACCCAAGAAGAGCTGTCCCAAGCCATTAGCTCTCTCAAAATAGCTAAAACACCGTGCCCAGATGGGTTCACTAATGCATATTATAAAAAGTTCGCAGCATCCCTCTCCCCCTACCTACTGGATATGCTCAATTCTTTCTTAAAAGGTGAACCATTCCCATGTACTATTTCGGCCGCCAACCTTGCCATCATCCACAAGGAAGGAAGGGATCCACTACAATGCGGTAGCTATAGACCGATCTCCCTACTCAACACAGACCTCAAGCTTTTCAGCAAGATCCTAGCAAACAGACTGAACCCTATTCTCCCCAGATTGATTCATATAGACCAAGTGGGCTTTGTGTCAGGAAGACAGGCCTCTGACAACACCCGCAAAATTATCGACATCATAGACCACGTCCACCTTAGCAAGTCCCAGGCCATGATCCTAAGCCTTGATGCTGAAAAGGCATTTGAACGAATCAAATGGTCCTTTCTTGACCAAACCATGCTTCGGTTCGGTTTCTCGGGCCATTCCTTGAAGAGGTACGAGCCCTCTACAACAACCCCACCGCTCTCCTAAAACTCCCGGGCGAGCACTCAAACCCAATAACAATCAAAAATGGAACTAGATAGGGTTGCCCTCTATCCCCTTACTATTTGCCATATCGATAGAACCATTGGCAGCCCGGATCAGAGCCGAACCCAGCATAAAAGGCATCCCAATTACAGATAAGGATTATAAAATCTCCCTCTTCACCGACGATGTCATTCTGACCCTTGCCGACCCACATACCTCCCTCCCCAATCTACAGAAACTGTTGGACAAATTTAGCCTAGTGTCCGACTATAAAATAAATATGGACAAGTCCGAGGCGCTCAATATCTCCCTCCCAGACCCGGCGTAGAAACTTCTGCAAGCCAACTATAAATATAAATGGAATAACTCCCACATTAAATACTTAGGAATAAAAATAGCTAGCTCATACAGCTCGCTATATCAAGCTAATTACCCCCCCCCCCCTTGGCATACCCACAAGATCTCTTGGTTTGGTGGAATTGTGTCCACTAAAAGGAGCATCCTCCCCCGCTTACTTTATTATTTTCAAACCCTCCCAGTCCCAGTCCCACTAGTAGAGCTACGGAATATGCAGGCTCATATCCTCCGTTTTATATGGAGGCAGTGCAGACCAAGGGTGCCGAGATCGGTGCTACTGGCTTCGAGGACGAGAGGGGGTTTGGGGGCCCCGGATGTGGTTAGATATTACCAGGTGGCCCAGCTGAGGCAGGCGGTGGTCTGGAATAATCCCCCGACCTCCAACTGCTGGTTGGAGATAGAAACCCACCACGCGGCCCCCACCCCCCTCCCGGCCTTACTATGGTCTCAGGCTCACAAAGAAAGGAGGCCCCTGAGATTTGAGCTTGGGGCGATGAGGTGCATGTGGTCTACTTGAACTAAAACCAAAGGGAAACATGGCCTAGCTTCATCCCTCTCACAACTCACCCCCATCTTTGGGAACCCGGACTTCCCACCCGGGTGCTCCCGTACCCAATTTGGTCAATTCCAGGACCTAAACATCAGAGTGGTTGCGGATCTGCTGGAAGGCGATGAGGTTCTGTCCTTCCAAGAACTCAAAAATAAATTCTCCTCCCCGGACCTCCCCATCTTCAAATACCTGCAGATAATGCAGTTCCTGCGAGCCCTATCTCCAAATCATAAATTCCCAGCATGCACCAGATTCGAAAACCTCTGCCTAAAGGGGGAATACCAGAGAGGATTAATCTCTGAAATCTATAGAACAATAGAGGCCTCCCACCCCCCACCCTCACATACATATATGCAAAAATGGAGCGCAGATTTAAACATCCCAAAAGATATGGAGGACTGGGAGGATATCTGAGAAGCTGCCACCAAAACGTCAATCTACTCAATCACCAAAGAAAATATATATAAAATCCTATTCCAATGGTACCTGACCCCGAGTAGACTGAGCCAGATCTTCCCAGGCACCACAGATGTGTGCTGGAGAGGATGTGGTCAAAGGAGGGACATGCCTCATATTTGGTGGGCATGCCCAGACATCCAGAGGTTCTGGACCAAGATCCAGAGTCTCTTGATCGAAACCCTAGGACTGGAGGTCCCCCTGACCCCCTGACATACGTGCTGGGAAGACCAATTGAAGACCTCCCCGCCCCAGTGGCCAGATTGACCTCGGCGATCCTAACAGCCACTAGATGCTGTATAGCGGCGGCCTGGAAACAAATAAAAGCCCCCTCCAGAAGAACAGTAATAAAGAGAATAGATATGGTCATGAACATGGAGAGACTGACAGCCATGCTGAAGCAGAGAATGCCTCAGTTTTATAAAACCTGAGAACCCTGGCCAGGCTCAGGCGCTCCATCTCTACTACAAGCACTGGTCCAGGTATGATTTCCCCTCAGCTAGGGGGGGCCGGGAGCCCCACCCACTCCATCCCCCATTCCCTTTCTCTCCCCCCCCCCTCCTCCCTCTTCATACCCATGTCGTTCCCAACTATCCACCGACCCTCGTTGTCCCCCATCTTTTCACTACTAAAATAGGAAAAAAAAGGTTTATTGAGAGTCTCAAAGTACTTCCCTGTCATGTGCCTATGACCTACAGTAGAGGCAACGTTTATTCGAACATTTGCAGTAAACTAGCCGGGTTACATTCTGGTTATGTGCTGGGTATGTGCTGGGTATGTGCTGGGTATGTCCTGGGCTAGTTTGAGGCACGTTTAAGGCATTTCTACATTGACTAACGACCCATAGGATTAACACAGCAGAGATCCCTGGCAGTCCAATTCAGTTTGAATGGGACAGCCAGGAACCCCCGCTGTTAATCTGATAGGCCATTAATCAATGCAGAAATGCTGGGGCTTTAAGGAAAGTTTAAGGCATGTATTCAGAATGTACCTGGGTGTTTCCTGGGTCTTTTGGGGAATTAGCCACTGGTTTTTGTTCGAATAAGAGTTGCCTCTACTGTATAATCATTTACTATGATGTGATTGTTATCTGTATTTTCTACATGTATGTACCTTGCAAGATGCCAATAAAGGAAAAAAAAAAAAAAAAGTATATTTGTATCGCACACATTTAAAGTGAGGTCTCATTTGAAATCTCTTGACCTCTAAGAACTAGGGTTCTTTTTTAACTGATTCCGTGCACAGGAGTATATACAACTTTTTTCTTTAGGGATATTCATAGCATGGCGGCAGCATAAGTGTGTCAAGAGTGCAGTGAGGCGGACGCAAGTGCCACAATATACAGTACGAGGAAGGTGTAGAGGCTGCAGGTAGGTTTGCTCTGGGTTCAAGAGGTATCGGGGCACAGCAACTGGCACCAGAAGTTGTATTAATATTCTGACTTAATGGAAAGAGCAACAAACAAAAAGGAGATCATTATTATTTGTATTACTTTTCTTCTAAATTGTAATTTGAGGACCATAATTGGATCAACAAAGGTGTGTGGTTTGGACAAAGCTCAAAAACTCCAGTGATAAGGATGTTATGTTTAATGTCATGTCGTGATGTAGGCTTCTTTCTGCAGTATAAATACAGTGGCTCTGGATGGATAATTTACATCAAAACTTCAGATCTTCCAGAAGTGTTGCATTTGAAGACTCAATATCCCACCATTAGCCGCATGAAAACTGCTGTTGCCTTTCTGTTGGTGGCTCTAAGCTGCTGCTTTGGTAAGTAAGATTGAAGCAGTAAATTATTGTACATGTTTTTCTTTTTAACTGCGGGAAACTTAGGGGAGATGTACTAGGCAGCAGTAAAGAGACTTTTATGACAGTAAAACATGATATGGCTACCACCGTGTTTCTAAAGATGTAACCATTCTTAGAGCAGTTTAAAAATGTTTTTTTTTTACTGTAGCTCCACAGAATTGGATCTGGGAGAAGTCTTATGGCTAAGAGATGGAATTGTGTTCAACATGACAATAAGCTAATTGGGGAAGGTTTTATATTTAAGACACTGGTAGCCATTAGAGACATGTACTGCTGCGGCTTTTTCCTGGAATAAGACGCACTTCACCTGGAGCATGCCGCATTCATTTTGCGTTCTCAGCCACGGGTCATGCGCGGTTGGTGCGTTTATTGAGAATGGTTCGGATTTAATAGGTTGAAATTCTTCGCGTGTCCGCCAGATGGCAGATATTCATGAATTGTAATGCGCATGCGCTTCAGTAATGTGTAGACTTGCAGGTGTTTTATTTAAAAAAAGATACCACAGTGTGCTATTGTAACTTGGCCTTGAGACTGAAGGAAGAGGTTGCAAAAATGTATCAATTTAGGCTTTTTATATTAAATAAAGACAAAGACCAGTTTCTGTTACAGTATTCTCCAGAGAGCCGTCGCCATGAATGTTCAAGTGCAGCCCGTTTTCCAAAAACCCGACAGAAGTTACGCGTATTTAATTTGGGCCGCGATTAATGCAACAGATGATAAAATGGCAACAGTTGTTCCGATTTATCAGTATTTTATCGAAAACTATGACTTTTACAAATTTTCGCCAGCTCCTCATACGTGGAAGCGTGCAATAAGGAAAAGGTTATGTAGCGATCCCTGTTTTTATCATATTGAGCCACAATTTGTTGGAGGTTATTGGTGTGTATCACCGGCTTTTTCCTGTATCTATGATCATGCAGACGGCAAAAAGGCGAAGGGTTGTGTTAAAACCAACTAAGAAACGACAGTCGCTGCCAAGCAATGCACCGGCACCGGCTTCCGATAACGGTCCCACCGTCAGTGTCAACCCTGAGCCTGAGTCGGATTTCGCGTACAGTTTCGATCAAGCTTGCATGTACCTAAGCAATTTCCAGCCTCATCAGCTGACTACAGGTGGACTAGTCCCGCTGCACACTATCGACGTGGATGATCAAGAACACTGGACTGGCAGTGGACCGGCGCCGGCACTAGCTGAATGGGAAATTCTATGGTGAGTATTGTTGCCGTATTGTTTTCTGTGTTTTTTTTATTTTGACAATACAGTATCAATATCGGTGCGATTCAAAAGTCAAGCGATTCTCCTGTAAGCAACATCATTGGCTGAGCGGCTTCTACAGTACTGTACTGCAGATACTGAACAATTGGTGGAACGCTAGGCGCATGCGCATTGGAACCTTCTTGAAACGCATATGCGTGTCATTACATCGATGATAGGCGCATTCGCATATGAACAGGAGATGCCCCCCCGAGAAAATTATCGGTGGGACTGGCTGGAAACTTCTTTAGGGGGCTAACCATTACAGTAAAACCTTTCTTTTTGTTTTTCCTCAGAAAAGAAAACGGCTAATGGAGGGATTTCGATGGATAATATCGCTTTGTGTAACAATGCCTACACATTGCTGAATCGGATTTTAAAAGCCACGTACCGGAGTCTACAGTTTAATGGCCGTTGTTATTGATTAGGATAGATTACTGTACCTGAAACAGTATGCTGATGTTTTCCGGCCGAACAGTATACAATACTTTTTTATATACAGTATACTGTGTAATAAACCCGAAAAAATTAAATCTATGCATTTATTCTACATGTATTACAGTGCCAGTACATACAGTACAGTACAGTATGTCTTTATTTTTTTAATACTCTTATACTGAGCATGCCTACAGTATACAGTGCAGTATGCCTCGACATTCTAGAAACACTGTATTTTGTTACAGTAGCAAAGGAGCCAATGGAACAATGTAAAACAAATAAACATGTTCTTTTATTGGTGGAGTAAGTACAAAACATTTATTTACAAATACTGTACAATGTAGAAACATTTTAAGTGCACAGCAATTCAAAACATGAACAGGTGTATGGTTTACTGCTACAGTAGTGAAAACATTTATGCATAGAAAGTAAAAACATTTACAGTCAGGCAGTATGGTTTACAGTCACATGTTTTAAAAACAAATTCTTTATTCATAAAATATACAAAACCCAACATCTCCTTTATTAAAGTCAAAACATATACAGTGGGGTGGTCTGCAAAACAGTCTGCACCAGTACAGTCCTCGAGGGCAGCATACAGGCCCGGTTTTCAGGACAACCTTGAAAACCGTGCCTGTTTGCGGCCCTCGTGGACTGGAATTGTGCAGGTCCTGTGTGTGTGTACAGCAAGTTAAAACATTTCTGTATAAATACAAGTTAAAAAACACACAACAACATCTCCTTTCTTTAAGTACAGCAGGTCAAAACATGTACAATACAGTTCAGCACAACAGTATGGTCTTACCTGTGATTAAAAAAAAATCTTTATTCATAAAATACAGTATACAAAACGCAACATCTCCTTTATTAAAGAAACATACAGTATACAGTACAGTGGGATGGTGTGCAAAACAGTCAGTCGGGCCTGCACCACTACAGTCCTCGAGGGCAGCAGACAGGCCTGGTTTTCAGGACAACCTTGAAAACCGTGCCTGTTTGCGGCCCTCGGGGACTGGAATTGTGCAGGTCCTGAGTGTGTGTGTACAGCAAGTTAAAACAGTAAGTTAAATACAGTTCAGCACAACAGTATGGTCTTACAGTTCCCGTGATTAAACCATAAAGTCCACCACATTCTCCGTCCATGGCCGATTCCTTGCATGGCGCAAAATGCCATTAATGCAGTCTCGAACGCCTTTCATTACAGGATATGTAATTGGATAAAAGCGCCGCATTTCATCCCGAATGTTCTTTCTTAAATTGGCAGGAAGCGCCCAGTCGCAGTACAACGAGTAGGGAAAATGGTGCTTAAAAAGTAACAAGGCATACTTGTGGGGTGCACCAGAACTCATCACCATATACTTCTCCCTGAGCGTCGGTGCATATCGCACAGGATGATGTCGGGCACCATATCGATGCGAGCGAATGTAGGTCTTCTGCGAGCGGGTGTGCTTGAGGCGACGGGCGATGGTAGGTTGTCTGGGAGGAAGCTTTCCTCTGGTCTTAGTCGCCGTGATGTCTCCTGGTGTGGTCTTGACGGGGTTGTCATGTCCTACTCAACGGCATACATGTACACTAAATCTTCTGGTGGAGGGGGTGCACTTGGTGATGGAAGGGGGTTGATGCTCCCATTCATCACATCCATGTCACCCCCCTGCTCCGGCGTCGGGGAAACAGGGGCATTAACACTGAGCAAATTATGTATACCCGCTATGTCAGCCTCTATCGTCTCCATCCGTCGATCCATCCGTTGATCCATATCTAGCATGCGTTGATTCATATGTATCATCTGTTGATCCATATGTAGCATCCATTGCTCCACATTTAACATGGTCTCCAGAAGCAAACCTATCTTTGCTAGCATGATAGAGTTCCCGGGGAGATCCACACTTATCCCAATCAGCATCCGGTCTAACGAGCTGCTTCTTGTGCATGGCGTGTGGACATCTGGGTGGATGGGTGCAACGGAGGATGAGATGGGGGTTCCATGGAGAGAAGCGGCAGCAACGTCGAAGAAGTTTGGAGGAGGTGACCTGTGGATATCCGGTAGAGGAGAAGCGGCAGTGTCGTCGAAGAGGGATGGAGAAAGTGACCTTTGGATTTCTGGGCGATAAGCAGAGTCGTCTGAGAGCAAAAGAGAAAGTGACCCGTGGATTTCAGAGGCGGCAGCGTCGTCGGATAGAACCGGAGAAGATGGCCTGTCGGTTTCCGGGAGGGCGGCGGCAGCGTCGAGGACGAGGGGTGGAGAAGATGGGCTGAAGATTTCCGGGACAGCGGCGGCAGAGTCGTCAAAGCGTATGGGAGGAAGTTGTCTGCGATGGGTTGGCTGCCAATCGTTTTGCATCGAGAGTACCTCACCATATATCTTCTTGACATAATAAGGCTGATGTCTATGAAAACCCTTAGCCTTTGGGGTCAGCAGAAGGTTTTCTTTATTGGCCTTAGCCTGTCGCTTTTGCCTTGGCATGGAAACAGCAACCGCCTTTCGCTTTTTCTGCCTGACAGGCACGGCAGAGGCGAGTGTGTTCCTGCGTCCGTAGAATCGGGGTTGCTCCATGGAAGCAGGTGGAACAATGCAGTATCTGGACAAGGGCAAGTTCAGATAAAGATCATCGAGTGGTGGGCTATGCAAAGTGCGTAACCTTTTATGCATGGCAGCGAGGTACAGGTGTTGAAAGTGGGCATACTCTAATGTGAGTCATTACCGTATAAATACACCATACATTTTGTGGATTCACTGCACATTGAATATACATCGACTAAACATCGAATATACATTCTTGTGTTTTTATTTCTTTCTACTCGCAGCAATGGTTGTTAAAAAAGATTTCCAAGGATTTCAGCATGCGAATTAAGGAGATGTACACGAGCGGACACTGAATTGCTGCTACCCAACGCTGGTTAGCTACTTCTGGCCTTGTTGTGCCAGCAACCACCGTGAGCTATCATGCACACGGAAAAAACAGAGAACGCAAAAGGGCACCAAGGGTAACTAATGCGTAAGTATATTTATAACACTTTAAAAAAAATTTAGATCCAAAAATGTACTGTACATCTACAGTACTGTATCTAATATTTTTGTTAGTTTTGGAGATTTATATTACAACAGTATATATATTTTCAGTGTTCGACAAACCTATATATTTGCTCGCCCCGGGCGAGTGGATTTAACCCCCGGGCGAGTAAATATTGGCCCAAGCAGCACACGTTTGGTGCTAGGTGGCGAGTAGATTTTTTTGCGTGGCGAGAAGATTTTTTGGTGATTTGTCAACCACTGTATATTTTGTATATTTATATTTTTATTACAACAGTATATATATTTTGTATATTTATATTTATATTACAACAATATATATTTTGTATATTTATATTATTATTAAAACAGTATACTGTATATATTTTGTATATTTATATTACAACAGTATATATATTTTGTATATTTATATTACAACAGTTTTATATTGCTGCATATTAATAGAACAATATATTGTATCTTGTTGATCTACTGTCTCTAATATTTTTACTTACCGGAATATTTTTCTTTACATTGTAGAGAGACAACTCTTCTGGTGGACAAAATAAGTGAGGAGAATGATGAGAAGAGTGCATTAAGGGTCAAATACACTCTGCAGGAAAATCACAATCACACTGTATCCGAGACCAGCATAAAGAAGATGAGATGCAGCATTGGATGGAAATATGGACGTGTGAGGTTAGTACTGGACAGTACAGGAGGTAAAAGTGTTGTTTAGGAAACTGTACTGTACCGCTAAAATGATTTATTCCTTGTCATTACAGAGCGTACCCCATGATAAGGGACGCAAACAAAATCAAAAGAGTGGTCCAGGCCCAGGCATGGATCGACAGTGGGGAAACTTTCCAGGATTGCATCTTTTGGTGAAATAAGGTGCTCTTAAAGTGTACTATGCATAGGAAGGAGGGGAGAAACACTCTGGGTAATAAAACATTGATTAATGTGACACTGAGTATAGAGCAATGGGGCACCAGATACCCTGAAGGTTGGGGTAGGCAGTCCAGAGACAGCCCCCCCCTACCTCATTGGGTTTGGCCCTAGGTACTCACAGTATTGACTGGTCACCAGAGTCTCCCCTCCACCGCGTGCTGCTGAAATGAAATGGGGTCCAGCAATGTAGAAAAGAGTGCAGCGCACCGCGATCCAAATGAAGAACAGGTCTGGCAAAAGGTGTCTTTAATGAGGAATCATAAAAGCAAGGGATGCAACCCTTCTACGCGTTTCATGCTTGGCACTTTATCAAGAAGTGCTTCCACACGATATACAGAACAGTTAAATAGCAATGGCTGCCAAATCTCGCGATATCCATGACGTCACCGCACTGCCGTAGCCAATGAAATCTAGCCCTCTGACACATGCGCCCTGAGACCTAGCATAGGGGAGTAGCTAGTCCTATCGCCGTCCTCACAACACTGTTGTGAAACACCCCTGGGGGAGTGCCACAAGGGGAAGGAAGGGCTAAACGAAGGCTGCATCCGCCCCATCCTGCCTCTTAACACACATTATGGGAAATAAATGGCAAAAAAACGGCAAAAAAACACAGCAAAAAAACTCAAGCATGACATCTCAAATGGATAATAACAAACAATGTTAATAATAAACTCTACTCTAGCACATGTATTGCCCGCATAATGGGGGATTAACCATTCATGTGTCAGTGCACTCATCCACCAATGAGAATGCCCCACAGGAGAGAGTTGACGACTCAGACATGGTATATATCCCCCATTCATATGGTATGCACATGTAATGAAAGTAATAAAAAAATATATATAAATGGGCAGATTAATTCTTCCACCGATGTTTCTATGAGCAAATAAAGACTGATAATCAGGCTCAGTCATGGTTGGATTGTATCACAAAAATTTGTAATATACAGTACATAGCGACACTGGGCAGCCACTTACAATAGTAACAAAAGTAACAAAACATACATATTTATTTGATTAAAATCTGACAAAACATTTAAAAAAATATTTTTAAAGTATACAGTATACTCGTGTAAAAACAAATAAGCATCCTTGTGCTGACAGTGAGGTATAATGAATTCTAGCAATCATATTGTGCATTCCATACTGTGGGTTACCTAAGGAAGATCATTATTCATATTGACTAGGTAACTGTAGATACTGTGTATACTAGCTATTCAATGTACCTATAGTGATTAAACATCTCATATTTGTTGCTATACAGATTTACACAACAATATTGGGGTACTTTTATCATATCATTTTAATGTAGCCAACAATATTCTATCTATCTTTCATAACTTTTGGCAGTAACTCAATATTTAGCGGTCATATACAGTTTATTCAAGGAAAGGGTCTGGGATAAGGTGATGAGAAAAATAAACCAATAAAACAATTACATGAAGAGCAATCTGGTCTACATCAGCAGACGGAGAAGTTTTGCAGAGAGAAATATAATGGTGTCATGAATATTTAGTAGGATCTATATATTTGATGAGACATTTACTATTCATCTTAAAAAGTGGTTGATAGTCCACTCCACATTTATCCCTTCAGGAAATCTTGTTCTCAATGTGAATATCCAAAATGACTCTCTACAATTCAGGGTGTTCACAATATCTCCCCCTCTCTCCTTTTTTGTAATTTTTTCAATACCCAAAAAAGAGAAGTTCCCAATTCCCCCTTTATTGCATTCTAAAAAGTGCTTTGATACAGGGTGCTCCAGATCTCGTTTCCGAATTAGTCTGCAGTGCTCCTGCATCCTTATTTTTAAAGCTCTTGTGGTCCTACCGACATATCTCTTCCCACAACCACAGCTAATCACATAGACTACCATAGTTGTGTTACAGTTGATGAAATTATTGATATTATGCTGCTTGTGTGGGTTGTGGGAAAAGACATGTCTGGAAGGTCTCATAAATTCGCACATGTTGCACTGATTGCACCTAAAAGACCCTCTGGTCAAAAAACGGTCCGGGTTACCCAATGGGGTGGATACAACACTTGGGGAAATAAATGATGCCAATGTTTTGGCACGTCTATAAACATATTTAGGGACCTGCTTGGTATATTCACTTAAGATGGGATCCATTTGTAGTAGGTCCCAGTGTTTGTTAATAATCTTTTGGACTTGACCACTTGATTTGCTGTATTGTGATATAAACATGGGACACACTTTATCATTCTCGTGTATCATCTTTTTTCTGGCATCCTTCACCCTGGACTTTTGGGGTAGCAATGTTTCTCTCTCAATCTCCGCTACTTCTTGGAGAGTTGATTGGAGGGTCTCCCTGTCATAACCTCTTTCCACAAATCTGTTAGTCAGCGCCTCAGACTGAGTCATGAAATCACTCATTGTGGAGCAATTTCTCCTCAGCCTGAGGTACTGACCCTTGGGTATACCCTTAATCACAGACCCAGGGTGACAGCTGTCCGCCCTCAAAAATGAATTCCTGGTCGGCCTATAGTCTCTAGCATTGGATCTTTGGGAGATGGTTTATCACGATACAGTATGTCAATGCTTACTTACAGCCGTTTGTGAGGCAACTACCCTCCTTTATCCTGGACTCAGGCGATTTGCTTACCAAAATGAGAGAAGTTAAATGGAAGCAGGAATTTTTATGGGTAACCATGGATGTGGTCTCCCTGTACTCAATTATACGACATGACCTAGGCATGACGGCTGTCCGTCACTTTATAGAATGTCCAGGTAGCTCATTACCTATGACCACATTTATTATGGAAGCTTTACTTTTTCTTTTAACACACAATTATTTTCTTTTTGAGCACAAATTTTACTTGCAACTTCGGGGTACGGCAATGGGGACAAGTTTTGCCCCCTCCTATGCCAACCTTTTTATGGGGTGGTGGGAAAATAATTTTATCTACAATAGTACTAATATTTATAGACACAATATTATTTTCTATAAACGTTTCATAGACGATCTTATTTTCATTTGGCACGGGAGCACCGATAGTTTATTAGCATTTTTTGATCATATTAATAACAACACTTTGGATATTCACTTTACTATGACTTATCATGCACATCACATCAGCTACCTGGACATTCTATTTTATATTGATATTGCTAAGATTATCCAAACAGATGTATTCAAAAAAACAAACTCTAGGAATTCATTTTTGAGGGCGGACAGCTGTCACCCTGGGTCTGTGATTAAGGGTATACCCAAGGGTCAGTACCTCAGGCTGAGGAGAAATTGCTCCACAATGAGTGATTTCATGACTCAGTCTGAGGCGCTGACTAACAGATTTGTGGAAAGAGGTTATGACAGGGAGACCCTCCAATCAACTCTCCAAGAAGTAGCGGAGATTGAGAGAGAAACATTGCTACCCCAAAAGTCCAGGGTGAAGGATGCCAGAAAAAAGATGATACACGAGAATGATAAAGTGTGTCCCATGTTTATATCACAATACAGCAAATCAAGTGGTCAAGTCCAAAAGATTATTAACAAACACTGGGACCTACTACAAATGGATCCCATCTTAAGTGAATATACCAAGCAGGTCCCTAAATATGTTTACAGACGTGCCAAAACATTGGCATCATTTATTTCCCCAAGTGTTGTATCCACCCCATTGGGTAACCCGGACCGTTTTTTGACCAGAGGGTCTTTTAGGTGCAATCAGTGCAACATGTGCGAATTTATGAGACCTTCCAGACATGTCTTTTCCCACAACCCACACAAGCAGCATAATATCAATAATTTCATCAACTGTAACACAACTATGGTAGTCTATGTGATTAGCTGTGGTTGTGGGAAGAGATATGTCGGTAGGACCACAAGAGCTTTAAAAATAAGGATGCAGGAGCACTGCAGACTAATTCGGAAATGAGATCTGGAGCACCCTGTATCAAAGCACTTTTCAGAATGCAATAAAGGGGGAATTGGGAACTTCTCTTTTTTGGGTATTGAAAAAATTACAAAAAAGGAGAGAGGGGGAGATATTGTGAACACCCTGAATTGTAGAGAGTCATTTTGGATATTCACATTGAGAACAAGATTTCCTGAAGGGATAAATGTGGAGTGGACTATCAACCACTTTTTAAGATGAATAGTAAATGTCTCATCAAATATATAGATCCTACTAAATATTCATGACACCATTA
This sequence comes from Ascaphus truei, assembly GCF_040206685.1. Classification (NCBI taxonomy): domain Eukaryota; kingdom Metazoa; phylum Chordata; class Amphibia; order Anura; family Ascaphidae; genus Ascaphus; species Ascaphus truei. Next base: position 134,740,793 of record NC_134487.1, read on the forward strand.
TATTTCTCTCTGCAAAACTTCTCCATCTGCTGATGTAGACCAGATTGCTCTTCATGTAATTGTTTTATTGGTTTATTTTTCTCATCACCTTATCCCAGACCCTTTCCTTGAATAAACTGTATATGACCGCTAAATATTGAGTTACTGCCAAAAGTTATGAAAGATAGATAGAATATTGTTGGCTACATTAAAATGATATGATAAAAGTACCCCAATATTGTTGTGTAAATCTGTATAGCAACAAATATGAGATGTTTAATCACTATAGGTACATTGAATAGCTAGTATACACAGTATCTACAGTTACCTAGTCAATATGAATAATGATCTTCCTTAGGTACCCCACAGTATGGAATGCACAATATGATTGCTAGAATTCATTATACCTCACTGTCAGCACAAAGATGCTTATTTGTTTTTACACGAGTATACTGTATACTTTAAAAATATTTTTTAAATGTTTTGTCAGATTTTAATCAAATAAATATGTATGTTTTGTTACTTTTGTTACTATTGTAAGTGGCTGCCCAGTGTCGCTATGTATATTACAAATTTTTGTGATACAATCCAACCATGACTGAGCTTGATTATCAGTCTTTATTTGCTCATAGAAACATCGGTGGAAGAATTAATCTGCCCATTTATATATATTTTTTTATTACTTTCAGTACATGTGCATTCCATATTAATGGGGGATATATACCATGTCTGAGTCGTCAACTCTCTCCTGTGGGGCATTCTCATTGGTGGATGAGTGCACTGACACATGAATGGTTAATCCCCCATTATGCGGGCAATACATGTGCTAGAGTAGAGTTTATTATTAACATTGTTTGTTATTATCCATTTGAGATGTCATGCTTGAGTTTTTTTGCTGTGTTTTTTTGCCGTTTTTTTGCCATTTATTTCCCATAATGTGTGTTAAGAGGCAGGATGGGGCGGATGCAGCCTTCGTTTAGCCCTTCCTTCCCCTTGTGGCACTCCCCCAGGGGTGTTTCACAACAGTGTTGTGAGGACGGCGATAGGACTAGCTACTCCCCTATGCTAGGTCTCAGGGCGCATGTGTCAGAGGGCTAGATTTCATTGGCTACGGCAGTGCGGTGACGTCATGGATATCGCGAGATTTGGCAGCCATTGCTATTTAACTGTTCTGTATATCGTGTGGAAGCACTTCTTGATAAAGTGCCAAGCACGAAACGCGTAGAAGGGTTGCATCCCTTGCTTTTATGATTCCTCATTAAAGACACCTTTTGCCAGACCTGTTCTTCATTTGGATCGCGGTGCGCTGCACTCTTTTCTACATTGCAGGATTGCATCTTCACTGACGAGTCTACTGTGTCGCTGGAGAGATTTGCAAGCTTTGCGTTCCACAAAAAAGGCCGCATATCTTTGAAGCCGCGGCCAAAACACCCCGTGAAGCTGCATGTGTGGGGTGCCATTTCAAGGCGTGGACCAGGATGCATTGTCATCTTTGAAAGTAAAATATATGAAATATAATGTAGCCTTATGCACTGTACTTTACTAGTGTAGCCCTACTGTATGCACTGTACTGTACTGTACTATTGTGCTGTTTTTTGAGCACTTTTCTTTTCTTGCTATAAGAATCATGAATAAAGCTTTCTTCCAAGACAACATTATCCTGAGATAGTGCAATACATCTCACGTGAGTTCCCCAATGGTCACCGCTTCTACCAGGACAACGATCCAAAGCACACCGCGACAACAGCGCATATCCTTGAACGCGGTATCAACTGGGTGAAGACGCCAGCAGAGTAAGTGCAGTAGACCGTGTCTCATTTTTTTCCCCACTGTTTTTACTCTGTACTGTATCTCTTAAACTAATTGTCCTTTTTTTCCAATGACAGATCGCCAGACTTCAATCCGATCGAAATGGTCTGGCATCAGCTGAAGGACCATATCCGGAAAGTGGCGAAACCCTCCTAAAAGGACGAGTTGTTGAAAGGCATAATGAGTTTTTGGAATGATGTACTCACCGTGGAACGCTGCAATAAATATATAGACCATATTGCCACTGTGTTGCCCATTGTGATCGCGCGTAATCGGCAAGCATCAGGAAAGTAGTACTGTGCAGTAGTATTGTAAGTACAGTATGATAGAATTATGGCACAGATTTTTTCTTTCCCAATAGTCAGAGTATACAGTAGTTACAGTTTTTTCTTTACAGAGAGAGCAGCACCAGCCATCAGGTTACAGTACATAGTATTTAACAGTAGTCAGAGTATACAGTAGTTCCAGTATACAGTAGACTAGTTTGACAGTACTACAGTAACTGCCTACTAACTGCTCAATTTTTTTTTCCAGAGAAATCAGCACCAGCCATGTACTGTAGTACTACACATCACACAATGCCATAATACAGTACGCACATAACTGCACTAACTTTTTGTTTTCTTGTCGTTTCAGGAAAAAGGGTGGCCTGGGGGGAGGTGGGGTGTTGTGTCCAGTCTAATCTGCTTGTCCAGTCAAATGTACAGTATATAAACAGCAGTAATAATGTACACAAAACCTCTCCTCTCTCAATGAACTACTGTACTGTGCACAGAATGAAGAACAAGATAAAGACGGAAAAAATAATATTACTATATATATATATATATATATATATATATATATATATATATATATATATAAACAGAAAAAGAGAGAGAGCGCACGCCCCATAGCATAATACTGCATGAAATTTATTAAAAATAGGGAAGGGAATGGGGGGTGGGGGGGGTAGGAATCGCACTCACAAGATTAAAATATATAAAAGGCAGTTTGTGAATTAATCACCACCATCCGGTTCTGGATACTGGAACACGTCTCCGTGGACTCCGTGGACTCCTTCAGGACTGCCAGACACGATCACCAGGAACCAGGTGTACAGGGCTCCGTTCGCTATCTGTGTAATGTCCAGATTCCAGCTCTCGCTTCCAATGGCCGCCGATGGTATTCCCGCGCTTGGTGTTGGCTCCTGCGCGTGCGCAGCGTCGTCGTGACGTAATTGCGCTCTCAGTTCCCTGACGCGTTTCGTCACCTGACGGGCGACTTTCTCAAAGGGCTGAGAACACCTGGTTCCTGGTGATCGTGTCTGGCAGTCCTGAAGGAGTCCACGGAGTCCACGGAGACGTGTTCCAGTATCCGGAACCGGATGGTGGTGATTAATTCACAAACTGCCTTTTATATATTTTAATCTTGTGAATGCGATTCCTACCCCCCCCACCCCCAATTCCCTTCCCTATTTTTAATAAATTTCATGCAGTATTATGCTATGGGGCGTGCGCTCTCTCTTTTTCTGTTTTTAGATATCTGTGGAGTTGGTTTACCCCGTGTGAGAGCAGCCCAAGACCCCTTTATCTACATTGAATACCTATCATTATGGACTAATCATTGAAGGACTGGTTGGACTTTTTTATTAATTTTTTCTGTTTCTTTTTTCAGCACGTTTATGCACTGTTATTATATTGATATTGGTTGTGTTTAAATAGAATTTGATAGGTTACACTATTTAAAGATATATACATTTTTCTTTTAATATTCACACATTGTACACGAATCATCTATTGATGGAATTATAGTTTAATTATTTTACTATTTATCACAATACTGTTTTTTGGCGCCACAATTTTTTGTTTTTGTTTATATATATATATATATATATATATTATACATTACTGTATGTATTATTAAATAATATTCTTCTAAATGTGCATTATTGATGTTTCCCCATGTTTTACAAATGATTTCTAAATGTTTATCCAATTTCAATCTGCCAGAAGAACTTAATAAAGACAGCATTATGTATTATTCATGATTATTTTTATATTTGTATTTTTTGGTTCCTGATAAAATAAAATTTATATTTATTCACATACCTGCTAACCATAATCATTGACAACAACCACAACCCCCCCCCCCCACCCCTTCAGTACACCAATGAATAAGAATGAATGACAAAACAACATGAATCAGTTAATGGTTGTTTTAACTCTCAATTCTCACAATGCTGTGCAAATCAGATTTACATTTCAAAATCGAGAAGGGATTTTCCAAAGCGTTACCGTAAACTAAGCCTCAAAGGGTTGGGGGGGGGGGGGGGGTGAGTCATGTGCAGTAATCAGCTAGCTCCCATCTCAAAGAGGATTACACAATGGCAATATTCAGAAAATTAACGACTCTGTGGAGAGAGGGGGTTGGGTGAATCATGCGCAGTAAGCAGCAGGCTCCCATTTCTAAAAGGATTAGAGTACACGCAGGCGTAGTGAGGCGATTGACGCTCGGCTAGGGACGGATTAAAAACATAAGGACTAACTAATTTCAGAAAATTAATGACTCTGTGGAGGTGTCTGTTGATAAGAGTTTGTGTGTGCGTGGGGGAGGGATGAAGGATTAGTCGTGCAGCAGTTCAAAGAAATAACATACTGTACTGTAGAGTACAGTAATTTCAAAAGGCAAACGCACAGATTTAATATTGTAATATCAAGATTGTTTTTGCAGGCTTGTGGATAAAATAACAGTTAAAAGTTACAGGCACATGAGCAGGAATAAACTAGCTCCCATCCGAAAGAGGATTACACACAGGCGCATAGAGAGGTGATGCTCTGTGCAAATCAAATTCGAGAAGGGATTTTCCAAAGCGTTGCCGTAAACAAAGCCTCAAAATTCCCATCTCAAAGAGAATTACACGCAGGCGCAGTGAGGCTTTGTAGCTCGGCTATGGACGGATTCAGAACACAATGGCAAGATTCAGTAAATTAACGACTCTGTGGAGAGGGGGGGGGGGGTTGGGTGACTCATGCACAGTAAGAAGCACCCATCTCAAAAAGGATTACACGCAGGTGCACTGAGGCTTTGTAGCTTGGCTATGGACAGATTCAGAACACAATGGCAAGATTCAGTAAATGAACGACTCTGTGGAGAGGGGGGGGTTGGGTGACTCATGCACAGTACGCAGCTCCCATCTCAAAAATGATTACACGCAGGCGCACTAAGGCTTTGTAGCTCGGCTATGGACGGAATAAGAACACAATGGCAAGATTCAGAAAATGAATGACTCTGTGGAGAGGGGGGGGGGTTGGGTCACTCATGCGCAGTAAGCAGCTCCCATCTCAAAAAGGATTACACGCAGGGGCTCTGAGGCTTTGTAGCTCGGCTATGGACGGATTAAGAACACAATGGCCAGATTCAGAAAATTAACGACTGCGTGGAATTTTAAATCCTTGAGCTAGCGTTCGTGGGGGAGGGGGCTACAGGTACAGCTGCATGAAGTTTAAAGCTATAGACATACTTTAATTTGAAAAGGCAGTTCATCATAATAATACACCCCCAAATGCAGTACGTAAAAAGCACACAAATGAACCATTTGCAGTCAAATGCACAGGGTCGCAGTCAAAAGCTACAGCACAGATTGAATATCGTAATATAGTAAGATGGTTTTTGCAAGCTTGTGGAGAAAAAAAATTACAATAAAAAAATTTTTTACATTTTTTTGGTCACTCACTCAGGCAAGCAAGCAGTGGTGGGCGAAGTTACAGGCGAAGTTACAGGTGCATGCGCAGTAAATTCCTGCTGTAAAGCAGGAATGTGATTGAAACAAGACACATGTTCAAAGGAATGGTGTGGGAGAGATGTACTGCATTGCACAGAAGATAAGAACTTAAAATACCCTGCAGTGCAGTTAATTATCCTGAGCAAGGGGAGAGCGCTGTATATGCCAAAATGTGACACTGTTACAGTACTGTACACGCCTATGCGTTTCAACAATTTTCAAATGAGACATACTGTACAGCAGCACAGCACTGCAAATGCATGTATACTTTAAATATGCAAATTTACAATTACTGCGCGCGCACACACAGACTGTGTACTGACATAGGTTGAACCGTGAAGGTATAAGACTTCCAAGACAACAGCTCGCATACGCCCCCTGAGTTTTTACACAGCATTGCAGTATTACAGACAGCGAGAATAAAATGCTAATACCACGAGCGCGAAAATAACGCAGTTCACTCCGGGCGAAAACGACAAAAAACGCACCTAACCGGGATAATCTGAAAGCCGCGGATCTAGCCGACTTAGGGCTCTATGCAGTAAGCGCCGAAAAAGGGCTTTCGGCAAGTGTTCCCTATCGGCATGATTTTGGCGATTTGCCCTCGCAGTATTCAGTAAGGGCCGAATCCATGCCAATCCCTGCCGAATAACTGCGAAAGCAAAGCTGCCGATGAGCCTGTGCCGAAACAGGCTGGCTCCCGATAACTTGCCGATAGGTCTTTTCTGCCGATAAGTGTTTGCAGCAGAGAGAGACCAGTCGCTCTCTCACGCAAACATCGGCAAAATATAAAGTATTTATTAACAACTTGTATTCATAGTGTACATGTGCAGAGGGTCTCCGGAGCTGAACCGCAGTGGTTTCAGGTCCGGGGACACCCTGCTTCCCGAGATACAGGCCCCTTTATGAGGTGTCGGTATCCCTCTGCATTTTAAGGTCCCGATCATGTGACCGCGGAATGTAAACAATGCAGAGGGATACCGGCACCCCATAAAGGGGCCTGTATCTCGGGAAGCAGGGTGTCCCCGGACCTAAAACCAAAGCGGTTCAGCTCCGTAGACCCTCTGCACATCTACACTATGAGTAAAACACATATAGAAATAAACACTCATTCCTTACCTTTGCGGCTACGTGCTACGGTAACGAAGCAGCATGAATTTATTTTTAATAATAGTGTACTGTGAGCAGGTGGTCCCCTGAGCTGAACCGCATTGCTTTGTGGACCAGGGACCCCCTGCTTCCAAAGTTACAGGCCCCGGTATGTGTCATCGGGTGCAGTGTCGCCACCATCTTTATAGCACCACATTCGCGCCATGTCCGCTATAAATATGGCGGTGACACTGTAACCGATGCCCCAAACCGGGGCCTGTAACTCGGAAAGCAAGGGGTCTCTGAGCCAAAAATCAATGCGGTTCAGCTCAGGAGTCCCCCTGCTTCCGCACAATATTATTAAAATACATAAATGCTGCTTCATTACCATAGCGTATAGCCGCTAAGGCAATGAAGGGGTTAAGGCAGAATAGCATGTTTATTGGGGACATTTGCCCCCAATAAAGATAGCAATAAACAACATACACCCCCTGTGTATTTAAAATACATAAACAACAATAAATACATTAAATACATATAGCACTCACTCATTTCCGGCTGCCACGATGAAGGCCATCCTCATCTTCATCCTGCCCATGCCCCCTCCGCTGCGGCGAAACAGACACAAGAATGAAAACATCCAATGTAATGTCCCCTAACCCCTTAATCACCATAGCGGTTATTAACCGCTACAGTCATTAAATTAACCCACCTTCACCCACCACTCGGAAGGCCTACATACCCTCCCCCACTAACCCCCCCACCCCGTGAGGCCTAACCACCCTCACCCACTACCCACAAGGGAGGCCTACCCACATACCGTTGGGGAAAATATCCCCCCCCACCCCCAGTACCCACAATAAAAACAATACACAGCCCCACATTAAGCATCATTCTATTTATTAAATACATTACCCACCCCTGTTCCCCCCCCATAAATACATGGTTTATCCTTTTACAAACAGGGTTCATAACACAGCCCCACGCGAGTCCCCGGCGGGCTGGCGGGGCACCTGACAGACCTACAGGGTACCAGCAGCTCGTTTCAAACAGGTTCTGGAGGCCTGTTTGTGGGTCCTGCCAAGCGCCACGGCCCCCAGGTGGTTTCCTTGGGTCACTGTGGGCCACAAATGTGTCCCCATGGTAGGCCCGCGGATGTCTGGGAGCCCCGGGTCAGACCCACAGGTGTCAGCGGGGCCTCGGGTGGTTCCAACGGGGGTCTGGGGAACGCACGAGGGATCAATACAGGTCTGAGGTGCCCCCACGAATGTGGGACCACCGCTTCATCCCCGCACCTATGGGTCCGCAGTGCCCCCACGGATGTGGGACCACCGCTTCATCCCCGCAGACTACAGGTCCACGGTGCCCCCACAGATGTGAGGCCACCGCTTCATCCCCACAGGTGTCACCCGTGGAACCACCAGCCTGATACCCGTGAGATACCCGAGGAGACCGCAGGTGGTCTCCAGAGGTCTCACGCAGAACCACGGAACAAACCCTGAATGTAAAAAAAATAAAACTGGCCTATACATTCAATACATACACCACCCTCCAACACCTACAGTACAATAATGTGCAAAATAACTATTATCCAGATAGGGATAATAGATTATTTGCCCATTATTAAACACATTAATAGCATATTCAAATAAATAAAGTACTACTGACCTCATCAATAAGAAGCCCCCATCGCCAGCAACATCCTGGTCTTTCGTTGTCCACAAAATACATAGCCAATACAAAGCCAATACATTGCAATTACATTCAGATATCAATTAACCCCTTAATACCTAATCGGATAATAACCGCAAAGGTAATTAAGGGGTTAAGCCACACTGGCCCGATACCCACCCTTCACCCATTCATTTGTATAGTGGCTTCATCATGCAACTATATATATATACAGAGAGCGAGAGAGAGAGAGATATACAGACACATGATGAACCAATATACAAATAAATGTAGAAGGGTTATCAAAAACATGCTGTTTTACTGTTTTAATATTTAATATTTTTTGCATTTAGGAAAACGTTGGCGACCAGGCTGGGAAAGTCGCGGACAAAGTTGCCTTTGAAATTCTTAAAACGGCGGTAAAATATTTGCATTTTGGACATTGCATTGTTGATCAATATAGATTGTGTGGGTTTTTATACTGTAGATGATGTAAAATTGTGGGGCACATGTGGACCATTAAACTTGTCAACAAGTGCTAGTTTGAATCATGTTTAATCTCATTCAGGTACTCACATAAATACTGAATACTATCTGGCAATGTCAAACTTAAATTCATATTATTTTACTTGAATATACTATGTGCTTGTATGTATGTTTGTCTTTATCTATATAGCGCCATTAATTTACAAATTTCTAAACTACTTTACATATATTTACTCAATCCAGGAGAATGTTTTGATGTAAAAAGAAGGGAGAAAAAGTGTGTATGACACACACACACACACCAAATAAATATACAACTTGTGAGTACATTCACGTCTCAGGCAGGTCTGCAGCCCTGCCTTTCCGCATTATCTCAGAGCATATAACTATTTTACTGCTGCCAGGGATTCTGGGTAATTACATGTTTATGAGCACACTGTGTGTCACTAGCTGTGTGTGAGTAGGTTTAGTTGCTATGCACTTCTTTTAAAAAAAGCTGTTTAAAACGGCAGCATAAACTTAAAGGGGGCATGTTAAAATAGACAAGAAGCAAAATGTGACACACTGCGTGCTGAATTTGCAAGCCATTACCCAGAATCCTTTGCTGCAGTAGAATCATTATGCTAAAAGATAATGGGAAAAGACAGGGTCTCATACCTGTCTGACACATGCGATTGTATCCACGTGGTATTTTTATTTGCTGTACACTGTACGGAGTACTGTTTTTGGCACTTTTTAACTCATAATATATTATTGTGTGTGTGTGTGTGTGTGTGTGTGTGTGCGTGCGTGCGTGCGTGCGTGTGTGTGTGTGTGTGTGTGTGTGTGCGCGCACCCACCTACCAAATTGGAGTAAAGACATACATAAATAACACTAATAACTGAAAAATTAAAATGGGTTAAGTGAAAATTGACTTAGCACAGAGAGCCATATGAATGTTAGAAACATGTCACCCACATAATGATTTATAACATACTGTATATTAATTTGTAGATTAAAACTCTTTATTGTAGGATGACCTGGAAATTACTGGACAACTACTGGGTGCTGTATGTAAATTGTTGTTAAGATAAATATTTATTTATCCGTAAGAGAGATCACACATTTTGAATAGTTCGGTCAAAAAAGAACATGAAGAGAGTAAGACATACTGTATAGCCACTGAATAGGATATATCTGCTAGTATCTGTAATTGGGATATCAGACTATGCATGTTGAGTTCTTGGTCCAGATCCACAGAGCTCTGTTAACTCAGGGCTCAAAACGGTCATTTTCAAAATCATTTACAGACATTATTTTCTCTAAGGTAAACGTGAATTCACAAAGCTAATTATAATTATATGCAAAAACAACAGGCATTATAAGCATAGGAACAATGTTATGTTACGTCAGCAGAGCACTGCCTTGTGTTAGCTTCAATAAGATGGTGTGAAGCCTGTCTGACTCCCATCTTTTCCCTTAATACGTGTTTAAGTAACGTAATAAAAGGAAGAAAGAATACAGGAGGGGGAAATAACCCGTAAATAACAATGTATTCTTTATATCTTACCTAATGATGGTCTTACACTCATCCAGACCATGCAAAATACCTATTTAATGTTCTGAATGTGAGTAATACCAAGTCTAGCAATGACCTAACAAAAGTCTCATTAAATCCCTGTGCTAACATAATGGAGCTCTGTGATTATGAGTTGTTAGAGGGAACACCTATTTTGTATATCACTAGCGCTAATATCCCTTATAGTTAACACAATGCCCTCTCCAGCAAAAAACAGCACTTTTGCTTTATTGATCTTCGAAGATCCCCGATAGCACTTAATGATGTACTGTATTAACTTAACATACTGCATCATCATTAAGTCATTAACAGAGCACTGTGGATATGGGCCTTTGAGAGCCATAAAGTCATTTATGAATCAGCAAAAGCCTGAAAAAATGTTTTACTTGTGTTTGCATTTTGTTCTAGTCTGTGGAAAGATTAATTCTGTAATCACTAATTTTTATTTCACAATTAGGGAAAGACTCTCCTTGGCCTGAAAGAATCATTGGTAAGAATTTCTTTCTTCTGGTTATTTTCCTATCTCCTACATGACAGATGAAAAAAAAGCTGTGTGTGCTGTGCACGCACATACACTGGCGACACACTTTATTCGAGCTCGGCTAGTCCCACGAATTCGGGTATACCCGGGTGTATTGAGGTTTGTGACTGTTTTCTGCCCGAGTACATTGAGGTATTTTCAAGGCAGGGATTGAAGCATTTTATTCCCGCTGGCTGCAATACTGCACAGTATATATATATATACTGCATTACAATTCATGAATTTATGCCATCTGGTAGACACGCGAAGCATTGCAGCCTATTAAATCCTAATCATTATCATTTAACAGATCAGCCGCCCGTCAGCCAGGCATAAACCCAGGCTGGGAAGGCAAACGCAACGGGGCTTGTCAGAGGTGAGGAGCTTGGTCAAAGCTTTTCTTTGACTTTTGTTACAGAAATTGTATTTGTGTTGGTGATATTTTAATTAAAAATCAAAATACAAGTTCATTGACAAAACGCAAATAAATTTGAATTAGAATGCGCGTGCTCGGCACACATCCCCTGTATTAGCTATTTGCACTGAGTGTGCGCGTGTGACCGAGTGTGCGCGTGTGACCGAGTGTGCGCGTGTGAACGAGTGTGCGCGTGTGACCGAGTGTGCGCGTGTGACCATGCGTGCATGTGAGACTGCGCGTGTGACTGAGTGTGACCTTACATATCTCCTTGCACATCAACCCTCCTGCACATCAATCCCCCTGCACATCAGCCACCTTCACCTTGCATATCCCCCTGCACATGACCCGTCCTGCACATCACCCCCCCTGCACTTCACCCCCCCTGCACCTTACATATCCCCTTGCACATCAACCCCCTTGCACCTTATATATCCCCTTGCACATCACCCCCCTTGCACCTTACATATCCCCTTGCACATCACCCCCGCTGCACCTTACATATCCCCTTGCACATCACCCCCCCCTGCACATCACACCCCTTCACCTTACTTATCCCCTTGCACATCACCCCTCCTGCACATCACCCCCCTTCACCTTACATATCCCCTTGCACATCACATACCCCTCTGCACATCACATATCCCCCCTGCACATCACATACCCCCCTGCACATCAGCCCCCTGCACATCAGCCCCCTTGCACCAGACATATCACCCCCCTTCACCTTACATCACCCCCATGCACCTTACATCACCCCCCCCCTGCACCTTACATCACCCCTCTTGCACCTCCTCACCTCACATCACCTCCCCTCACCCCTGCACATCAGATCACAGCGGCAGAACAGAACGCCGGCCTCCTCCTGCTCTGCTCGGTGGGGCTAATCAGGCCCCGCTCCCTCAGTCAGCGCCCGCACTGCTGACAGGCACAGACAGCGATATGCGGTCTGTAGGGAGAGGAGCCGGAGCGGAGCGGGAGGGCGTGGCTTGAGCGGAGGGACCCTGGACCCGCTACTCTTCATCCCTCCCTTGGCTCGGGCTGCAGGAGGGAGCTGCTGCGGGCTTCCGTAAGGTAAGCAGCTCCCTCCCCCTTCACCCACAAATGCCCGCACAATGACAGTTTATCCGCTTTGCTCAGTTCTCCAGCGCTGCCCGCCCGATCTGCACACACCACTCTACTTCCATCCGGTTACCCTCCATGATCCCTGGGCTCCTCTCCTCCTCCTCCGGCCTCGGCAGCGCTCAGTCAGCGGGACACAGGGAAGCGGAGGTAGGGATGAGAGAGGCTGAGCAGTGGCTGACTGATTTAAAATCCCCGCGCCTTCCTTCTTGCCACAGTACACCTTTAACTCTAGCACTGGAAGCTCTGTGGCAGCCATCTTGCTATACCCATGGCAGCGGACATGTGGAGGTAACGGCGGCTGTTAGGAGCGGCGCCAGCGGCTATTGCCGCTTCATGTCACAGCGGGTGTGTGGGCGGCATGTCACAGCGGGTGTGTGGGCGGCATGTCACAGCGGGTGTGTGGGCGGCATGTCACAGCGGGTGTGTGTTGGGGAGCGGCGGCTGTTAGAAGCGGTGCCGGCGGCGGTAGACACGAGGGGAGGGGGGGAGCCGTGACGTCACTTCCGTTTCACATTTCGCCCCCAACTCTCCCATTTCCCCCCATCAGAATAGGTGCCACTAAAGAAGTTTCACTTCAATAAATGTACCCAAGTACGTCAATTAACCAAAATATTAGCCCTCAGAATGCTTTAAAAAGTTCACCTATAAGTAAGTTTCCGACAATGGAAACGAATGTTAATTAGAGGGAAATTTCAAGGTTGTAGAATATTTTATAAAAATTCTCATTCAAGATTTTGCCTTTTCCTCCCAATGCTTTTCTCCACCCCTTAAATAATAGAATATAGAATTAATCAACAATAGTGACAGATTCAATAGACTGTAGAAATTAAAGTTTTGGTTAAAAAAAAAAAAATTAAACCTTTTAAATCAACACTTGGTGGGCAGATATAATTTATTTTAAAGTGAAGCTAATACATTTTCAATTCTTTAAATAGTAAAATATGTTTCTTATATGTGTTTCAAATAATTAAAATATACTGTATTACCAAATAAAATTTCCACTTGTGAGCACATTCGCATGTCCCAAACAGATCTACAACCTGCCTTCCCCCATTATTTGGGTACTTTGTGCTGCCAGAATGTCTTCCTAATTCCAGCTGGGAAAGGATGTTAAAGGGAACTGAAAGTTAGACTTTATTTTTGTCCTACTGTGATGACATCCTGAACTGACATATAAGTCCTTATTTCAAAGGAAACGTATGTGTTATATGTGGCAGATAATTATTATTTTAAAAATTACATAAGGCTATAGGAACACCCTGCATAACAATAAGGAACACTTACAGCTTGACCCATGTGAGTATATCATAGATACAGTAATGGGTATTAAGTAACTCTTTAATACTGTGAGCATTATGCAAACCTCCAGCATGTAATCCAACAAAGTCTATATTGTAACTTTAAAATGGCTTGTACAATCCTAATATAAATATTCCTCTGGTTGTTATTGCACTGATCCCAATGATTATTGTGCATATAATTCTATACACTACGCTGATGCTTTACTATTACGGGGTGACACATACGGTATTGAAAGATGACTTGATTAATCGCTAAAAGAGGTCTCGCATACAGGTGAGTAGAAGGGGCCATTTTAACAAGCAGATGTATAATTGAAATGTGCTAATAGACCCTTTTGTTTATCTGGACTTTCCTTTAATCTCTCCATCAGGCAGGTTTAAAGATAGACAATATTCTACCAGGACTTTTAGGATGAGGAACAGAAATCCCAGTGTAAGTGACACTTCATGACATTAACATTTAAAAAACTGTCTCCAGGAATATTCATAAGGATTAACCAGTTAGAGAAATAATATATACAGTATATACAGTGTATACTGTATATAGCAACTGTAAATATTCCTGTATATTCATTTGCATGTCTTTATATATAATTAAAAATGAGTAGATGATACCGTTCTGTGGCTAACTAAATGGTTATATATATATATATATATATATATATATATATATATATATGAAAAAAAGAGAAAGAAAAAGCGCCCGATCCTTGTGTAAATTCAGATTTAAAAGATTTAATTATCATGAAAAGACGATTGCCAACTCACACTTTGTCAGTTTAAAATAAGCAATTTATGGGACAAGCCCATGCACCACGCTGACGTCCAAGATTCAGAAGTCTTCCATCTGCATACAAATTTAGTTGCTGTAAATCAGCTCTGCTGTGGGATATGCTGCCGGTACAACCTTTCTCCTTCAACTCTGCAGGGATGGTAGATGTTTCTGGCTGTATTCAGTCTCCCACCGATCGAGTAGCAGGATGCAGGAACTGACGTCTGTGCTCTGGAGCTTGAGCTGCTTGGCCACCGTAGTTTCCTGTACCACGTGACCCTATGCGTTTCCTCCATCTCAGCGGATTTCATCAGGGGATAAACACTGGTAGGGTTTACTGAGTATTTATACTAATGCGATCCAATAAAATATGAAAATGTCAGTCAACCTTGATCAATTACAATTATATATAGAACATCTGTGCTGGGTGTTCTAGCCCAATGGCAAAGTATATACAAGGACATGATATGTGTAAAATTAGATGATAAAACTATACCCATATACTGCTGCGACACACTTTATTCGAGCAAATGCCCAGTTTGTACCTGGCAGATACCTGGAATGCGCCGCTCCTCATCTCTGACAAGCCCCATTGCGTTTGACTTCCCAGCCACGGTTCATGCCTGGTTGAAGGGGGCCTGATCTGTTAAATGATAATGATCAGGATTTAATAGGCTGCAATGCTTCGCGTGTCCACCAGATGGCATAAATTCATGAATTGTAATGCAGTATATATATATATATATACAGTACTGTGTATACACAGTATATATATATATATATATATATACAGTACTGTGTATACACAGTATATATATATATATATATATATATATATATATATATATATATATATATATATATATATATATATATATACTGTATAACAACAACCCCTATAAGCCCTAACATACAGTACTGTACACATACAGTACTGTATATGCACATACATAAATGATACTACTGTATGGGCGGCGGGGGCGAGATGTGTTTGCAGCAGAGAGAGATCCGCTGCTCTCTCTCTGCGCAAACATCGGCACAATAAAAATTATTTTAAATACATTTTTATTGATAGTGTACATGTGCAGGGGGTCTCCGGAGCTGAATCGCATTGGTTTCAGGTCTGGGGACCCCCGGCCCCCCGAGATACAGCCCCCTTTAGGGGGTGCCGGCATCCCTCTGCTTGGTTTAAAGGGCCCGACCACGTGATCGTGGCCTGTAAACCAAGCAGAGCAGAGGGATACCGGCACCCCCTAAAGGGGCCTGTATCTCGGGGGGCAGGGGGTCCCCAGACCTGAAACCTGTGCGCTTCTGCTCTGGAGACCCTCTGCACATGTACAGTATCAATAAAACACATACAATATACAGTATAAATAAACACTCGTTCTTTACCTTAGCGGCTATGCGCTATGGTAAAGAAGCAGCATTTCTGTATTTTAATAATATTGTACATTGAGCAGGGGGTTCCCTGAGCCAGAAATTAATGCTCAGGGACCCCCCCTGCTCCTGCTCAATATTATTAAAAATACAGAAATCCTGCTTCATTACCATAGCGGATAGCCGCTAAGGCAATGAAGGGGTTAACCCACCGTGCCCGCTTTATTGTGGGTAGCGGGGGTGGGTGAAGGGGGTATTTGGCCCTTGGTGTGAGTTTAGGACTTGCAGGGGGGTTGCGGGTGCACTTAACCACTTCACGACCGTAGCAGTTAATACCGCTAAGGTCATGAAGGGGTTAACCCCTCCCGCTACCCCCCGCAAGCCCTAAACAACCACCATTGGGGCTAATACCCCCTTCACCCACCCCAGCTACCCACAACAAAAAAAACTCACACACAGCAGCCGCCAAAAAATAAATAAATAAATCTAAATAAATAAATAAATAAATGAATATAAATAAATACATTTAAATACATTTTTATTCATAGTATAGATGTGCAGGGGTCTCGGGAGCTGAACCGTGTTGGTTTCAGGTCCGGGGACCCCCTGCTCCCCAAGATACAGACCCCTTTATGAGGTGCCGGTATCCCTCTGAATTAGAGGTCCCGATCACGTGAACGCGGCCTGTAAACCAAGCAGAGGGATACCGGCACCCCGTAAAGGGGCCTGTATCTCGGGGAGCAGGGGGTCCCCGGACCTAAAACGAAAACTTTTCTGCTCCGGAGACCCTCTGCACATCTTTAGTATGAATAAAACACCCACATCAATAAAGAATCGTTCTTTACCTTTGCGGCTATGTGCTACGGTAATGAAGCAGCATTTCTGTATTTTTAATAATATTGTACAGTGAGCAGGGGGTTCCCTGAGCCAGAAATTAATGCTCAGGGGGCCCCCTGCTCCTGCAAAATATTATTAAAAATACAGAAATGCTGCTTCATTACCATAGCTGATAGGCAATGAAGGGTTAAGGCAGAATAAACAATAAATACATTAAATACATATTTTTCATGTGTGTGTTAAACCTCCCTGCCTTCACTGTAATCTATGTAAAAAACCCTCCCCCTATTGTGTGTGTTAAACTTCCCTGCCTTCACTGTAATCTATGTAAAAATCCCTCCCCCTATTGTGTGTGTTAAGATTCCCTGCCTTCACTGTAATCTATGTAAAAAACCCTTCCCCTATTGTACTGCTAAGCTTCCCTGCTTTGACTAATCTGTGTAAGCCCCCCTCCCCCTATTGTGTCGTTCAATCTCCCTGGCCTGTGTTTCTGTGAGTTCAGTGTACTGTATGTAAATGTGGGGAGGGGGAGGGAGGGGGATCCCGTGTAAATAACCACACCCACACCCACTACCCACTACCCACCTGCACATGGCCCCTCCGCTGCTGCAAAACAGAGACAAAAATGAAAACATACAAAGTAATGTCCCTAAACCCCTTAATCACCATAGCGGTTATTAACCGCTAGTCATTAAGGGGTTAACCCACCCTCACCCACCACTCGGGATGCCTACATACCCTCCCACACTAACCCCCCCCGTGTGGCCTAACCACCCTAACCCAGTACCCACAAGGGAGGCCTACCCACATACCGTTGGGGAAACCCCCCCCCCCCACCCCCAGTACCCACAATAAAAACAATACACAGACCCACAATAAACATCATTCTATTTATTAAATACATTACCCACCCCCTGTGCCCCCCCATAAAAACAAGATTTATTCTTTAACATACAGGGTTCATAACGCAGCCCCACGCGAGTCCCCGGTGGGCTGGCGGGGCACCTGGACAGACCTACAGGGTACCAGCAGCCAATTGTGTCCCCACGGTAGGCCCGCGGATGTCTGGGAGCCCCGGGTCAAACCCACAGGTGTCTGCGGGGCCTCGGGTGGTTCCCACGGGGGTCTGGGGAACTCACGAGTGCTCACTATGGGTCCGTGGTGCCCCACAGAAGTGGGATCACACATCATCATCCCCGCACCTACGGGTCGGCGGTGCCCCCACAGAAGTGGGACCACACATCTTCATCCCCGCATGTGTCACCCGTTGAACCACCAACCTGATACCCGTGAGATACCCGAGGAGACCCGCAGGTGGTCACCAGAGGTCCCACGCAGAACCACGGACCAAACCCTGAATGTAAAAAAAATAAACCTGGCCTATACATTCAATACATACACCCCTCCCCCCCCAACACCTACACTGGCGACACACTTTATTCGAGCTCGGCTAGTCCCACGAATTCGGGTATACTCGGGTGTATTGAGGTTTGTGACTGTTTTCTGCCCGAGTGCATTGCGCTATTTTCCAGGCAGGGATTGAAGCATTTTATTCCCGCTGGCTGCAATACTGCACAGTATATATATATATATATATACTGCATTACAATTCATGAATTTATGCCATCTGGTAGACATGCGAAGCATTGCAGCCTATTAAATCCTAATCATTATCATTTAACAGATCAGCCACCCGTCAGCCAGGCATAAACCATGGCTGGGAAGGCAAACGCAACGGGGCTTGTCAGAGGTGAGGAGCGGCGCATTCCAGGTATCTGCCAGGTACAAACTGGGCATTTGCTCGAATAAAGTGTGTCGCAGCAGTACAGTACAATAATGTGCAAAATAACTATTATCACGATATGGATAATAGATTAATTGACCATTATTAAAAACATTAACTAGCATATTCAAATAAATAAAGTACTACTGACCTCATCAATACGAAGTGTCCGTCGCTTGCAACATCCTTGTCTTGCCCACAAAATACATAGCCAATACAAAGCCAATACATTGCAATTACATTCAGATATCAATTAACCCCTTAAAAACCTTATCAGTTAATAACCGCAAAGGTGATTAAGGGGTTAAGCCACACTGGCCCGATACCCACCCTTCACCCATGAATTTGTACAGTGGCTTCATCATGCAACTATATATACAGTATATATATATATGTATATATATATATATATATATATATATATATATATATACATACAGTATAAATTTGGCTCTAGTATACCATGTGACAGAGGCTTGGGGGAGAAAGGATGTGACGTCATTGAAAGCCTGTCACAGGGTACTAGAGCCAATCAGAGTAGGGATGGAGTTCCCACGCTTTGATTGGATGCCGTACCATGTGAGGCCGGCCATGTGTCTTTTAATGACGTCATCTTAAAGGTAATTGAAGCAAAGCCATTCTGATTGGCTGTGCATTCATTGCCTTTATGTGACGTCATCATTTTTTTTTTTATCGGCCAAAACACATGATTTTCACGGCCCTATCAGGACCATGGGAACCATGATGAAAATGTGACGTCATAGGCCTTTAAAAGCCTATGTCGTCTCATTTTGAAGCCAGACGCCGCGGCGGAAGGACCTCCGGAAGAAGATGAAGGCCAGGGCGTGGCCGCAGACGGGGAGATGACCCCGCCCAGAAGAAGATAGAAGAAAGAAGAATACAGATGAAGATGGATTACAAGTAGAAGACCCGTGGATTGATTTGGATTTTTAGTTTTATGTTTATTTTTTTATGGTTTATTATTTTATGGGTTCCTGTGCCTGGTGGATTGGTTCGTGAGTAAGCTGCGCAACGGGAGTCGGTGGGGCCAAGTAATGGTAAGTGAACTAAAGAAATGTATTTTATTTAACTTGTTAATTTTTTCAAAAGGTTTTTTAACATGTGTATTTTTTTGGGGGGGGTATATCATTTCTTGCCACTGTATGTATGTATGTATATATTTCTAGACAGATATATACATACAGGGTAAGAAATTATGTTATTTTAAAAGCTTGATTTGATGTGTTTTAAATTAATTTGTCTATGCTGCTATGCATTATTGTGAGTTTAAAGTATTTTAAAATTAGATAGATGTAATCCTTGGTATTGTATTGTGTGTTTGAGGGATACCGGCACCTCATAAAGGGGGCTGTATCTCGGGAAGCAGGGGGTCCCCGGACCTGAAACCAACGCGGTTCAGCTCCGGAGACCCCCTGCACATCTACACTATGAATAAAAATGTATTTTAAATAATTTTTAATGTGCCGATGTTTGCGCAGAGAGAGCAGCGGATCTCTCTCTCCGCTGCAAACACATCTCGCCCCCGCCGGCCCCTAGTATTTTTGATGTGCATATGCAGCACTATATGTGTACAGTACTGTTTGTTAGGGGTTATAGGGGTTGTTGTTATACAGTATATATATATATACTGTATATATATATACTGCATTACAATTCATGATTTTATGCCATCTGGCGGACACGCGAAGCATTGCAGCCTATTAAATCCTGAACCATTATAAATTAACACATCAGCCGCGCGTCAGCCAGGCATGACCCCTGGCTGGGAACGTGGCATGCTCCAGGTGAACAGTGTCGCATTCCAGGAACCAGCCAGGGACAAACCGGTGATTTGTTAGAATAAAGTCTGCCGCAGCAGTATCCAACCTTTGTTGCCGTAAGTGTTTACGGACCTCTGGTACGAACTGTTGATGAAACCACCTTTTGAAAAACTGGCAGTCATCCAGGCATTTTTCCAAAGTCATACACAAAAGGCATAGTACCCATATTCACATGGTGGAAGAACCGTGGCGATTTAAACTTGCCAATACATAGTGGCTTCAGTTTGTGATTTCCAGTTTGGTTCACACAAAAAAGTACAGTCACTCTGTCTTTCATTTGTTTAAATCCTTTTTAAGCTGTTCATCATTCTTACAGGCCAGAGTGGTATTCGGTAGCATTTTGAGACACAGTCCGGTCTCATCGCAGTGCGTGCGTACACACGGCCCTCAGCCCTCACCGAGTGCAGCGAGTGCACTGAGCGCCCACAGCACACCTTGTTTGAGAAGGGGGTTACTGTGTGAGTAGGGAGGGGGGTTACTGTTTGAGCAAGGGGGATATTTTGAGCAGGAGGGTACTGTGAGCAGGGGTTGGCATACTGTGAGAGAGGGGGGGTACTGTAAGCAGGGGGTGTACTGTGTGGGAAGAGGTGTACTTTGAGCAAGGGGGGGCTGTGAGCATGGAGGGTACTGTGAGCAGGGGGGGATATTTTGAGCAGGGGGGGGTATTTTGAGCAGGGGGGGATATTTTGAGCAGGGGGGGTGGTTACTGTATGAGCAGGGGGGGTAATTCTGTGTGGTCTTTTGGTTAACATGAAAGATGCTGGCCTTTCAAGTGGTAGGGTGCTTTGTGATCATGGCCTTGAGTGCCCACAACTCACACAGCACACAGAATTCCAACAGAGCGCACCCACCGCACAGAACCCAGAGCCTGCAAATAGCACCCACAGCCACCCACAGAGCAGTGGCAGAGGCAGTACAATCCCATAAAGAGGAGAGGTAGGAGATCTTCAGCTTATGTTCTATTCACTTATACAGTATTCTTTTGTTCTATTGTGCTGTTTGGTTGTTTTGTGTTTTTATTTTATTTTAAGCTTTTATTAATTTTTTGTCCCAATTTTGCCCAACCACCCCCCAAAAAAAAAAAAAATGTACAATATATACAATGGGGAGGAACCAAATTACCACAATTACAAGCCAAACACGAACCTAAATGGGAAAGATTTTAAAACCCAGAAGCCTGATAGGTGTGGAAAAGGAGCCACGTCAACCCCATGATAGTACTAACCAACCAAGAACTTGTGACAAGATAAATATAAATCAGTAGGAAAATTATGTTTGCAGCCAAGATATCTGATATACTGTACCTGGAAAAGTTAATTGTATACAAGTTGATTATGAACCCAACAAAGATATTTGTGAAGAAAAAAAAAAACCGGGACACATAAAAAAATATTTCAACAACAAATTAAATCAAACTGCCAACCACTTTTTTTTTTGCCTTTTTTCCCTCTCCCCCATCCCCAATGCTCCCTCTCCCCCAATCCTCTCTCCTCCCTCTCCATCCATACCCTAACATACTCTCTTCTCCTGCTCCCCATTCTCTCTCTTTCCTCTCCCTCCATCATCTTTCCTCCCTCTCCCCATCCTCCTTCTCCCCCTATCCTCTCTCCTCCCTCTCCCTCCACCCTCACTATCCTCTCTTCTCTATCCTCTCTCCTCCCTCATCCCCTCATCTTCTCTCCTCCTCTCCATCCATCCCCTCTTCACCCTCTTTTCATCCTCTCTCCTCCTCTCCCTCCTCCATCTCCATCCTCTCTCACCCCCTCATCTCCATCCTCTCTCCCTCTCCCTCTCCATCCTCCCTCCCCCTCCCTCTCCATCCCTCCCCATCCTCTCTTCCCAATCCCTCTTCATCCTCTCTCCCCACGCCCTCGCAATATCCCCCTCCCTCTCCATCCTCTCTCCCCCTCCATCTCCATCATCCCTACCTCTCCTTCATCCCCCACCCTCCTTCCCTTTCCCAGCTGTCAGCTAGTTTTACCTTCACCTTCCTTTTAATATCCGCAAACCTTTTCTTTTTTTGTTCTCTTCTATCTGTTTCTGCCCTCCAGATGCATAGACTGAATTGCAGATGTCATCCCTCAACTTGTTCTTGTCACTGATTTTAATCTTGCCTTTTTATATGAAATAAAAAGTAATGACACTATTACAATTATAGGTTACTGGAGATGTATAGAAGGAAATGTTGTAAGGAGTGCAAATGTGTGAACTATTGTAAAGTGTGTCAGGGAGTGTTTGACAGATAGTATGAGTAACTTTGGCACAAGAGTTGGCGAGGAGTTACAGCCCCCACTTTATTATATTTCACATGGGTGGACTTCTATAAATGTTCAATATCTCTGAAGTGTTAAATATTCATGACCACCCCTGAGTTATAGCATGTATGTTTTTGACATATACAGTAAATGGTAATGTGAAAATGTATGTTAAATATAAATGTTTACATTTCTTTGTTCAATACTGTCATTCATAATTGAGACATTGTATTTATTTTATTGGTGTTCTTACTTGCTAAGCAACCAAACAGCAGTCATAAAAAAGCACTAACCCATTAGCACTAACCCATTGATTCTCCATGGGCGAAAAGTGCCTGTTGTGCAACCCTTCTACACACGCTTACGTGTTGGAGGAGATTCAGCATCCAGAGCATTGAACTCAGAGGTCTGCTGGCCACTTTCCCCCTCTCCCTGTCCACTCCTCCCAGAGCCCTGTTGCTGCCCCTGATGCCTGGAGCCTCTGCTGGACTCCCCTACCTCTACCCCAACAGTCCTCCTGACCTCCCCAACATGTCCACTCCCCAAACCTCCACTACCATCATGTCTGAGCCCAGGACATACTGTACTTGAAAACGACAGGTAATTCTCAATGTATCACCTCCTGGTAAAACATTTTTAAAAATAAATGTCCACTCCTACAATGTCCACTCCTCTGACTCACACTCCTCTGACTCACACTCCTCTGACTCACACATCCACTACTCTGGCTCCCACTCCTCCCCTCCATGTCACTCACTTCCTCAAACACACACACACACACACACAAAACAGATGTAGAAAAAATATATACACACTGACAAGACAAGAAAATCTGAAATTAAAATATAAGAACAGAAGACAACTCACTCAGAAATCTATACTAATGCACACTATCACAAATATATCCAAACACCTAGCCCAGTCTGTCTCTCCCTCACTCCCAGCAGCACTGACACAAGCTGCTGTAAATGGCTGCTTAATATAGTGTGTATAATGCATTGTCTGGTGAGAGCGTTCACGTATGCATTAACATATGCTACCAACGTAATCCAAAGAACAAACTGCACAGATTGGATTTTATACCTAATGTTATTGTCTTTTTTTTTAACATGCGATGTCTAAAATGCGATTTGCAGTAGAGAATACCGTGTTTTCACAAATGTCATACCGTGACCTCTGAACATGCTAACACGTTCAACTTAGCAATGACAAATTCAAAGCTACTAGAATAGGCTCCTTAATCTTTCTGGCTACAACTGTAACCCCTGTACTCAAATTCTCCATCACCGGTAAAAACTTCATACTTCATAAAAACTATCGGTCTACAATGAGTTGAAGTTTCTCAAACTTCCTTGTGGCCTGTTGCCTTGTTTTCTGTGTAAAACATTCATCATTAAACAAATGGAACAATCAAATGGAACATATAGTATCATATGAAGTAATGTCTTGACAAAGAAAATATGCTGAGCAAATTGAACCATGAACATTTCCCCAACGAAAGAGCTGCATTAAATGTCAAAAAAAATACTTTTTACGTTTCCGTGAATGTCTAAGACTTGTGAGACAGATATAATGTCACTTTAATTTGAGGAAAGAGATATTGTATTTCTGCTTAACCTTTTCGCTCCCAGAGGGGTCAGAAACACATTGCAGCACAATGCATTGCAATTGAAATATAAAGCTGATGCAATGGATTATGATGGGCAAAAAGGGACAAAACCCCTTAACTGTACAAAAGTACAACAAAGATAGAATACGCAGGAGAATATTCACATGCCTTTCACAGGTTCCAAAACCTGATGTAGTTTCCCGACTTCAACATGTCACATGGTGGTTAAGGTGCAGACAAGGATTTTGGGTAATGAAATCCAAAAATCACTCAGGGCCTCATGCAGAGAGCAGCGAATTTTAAAATTGGAGAGTTTAATAAAAAGTAGCTTTTTGGAGAGTTTTATTCTCCATATGCAGAAATGTGCGAATTCTGCAATGTTTGGCATTAATGCGTGTGGCGAGTTAGAATTGGAGAGATGCGCGCTGTAGAAATGTGTTAAAAAAAAATCGCGCATTTTTTTTTCCCTTTCCTATAGGCGGCGAGCTCCATGTAATTGCCAACTTTTCTTGGCGAGGCAAATACTAGCAAATCGCGCCATTTTCTTGGCGCGAACAGCCGCTAGATGCCGTTCGCGGCTCTCTGTATTAGGAGAGTTTTAAAACTGGCGAGATGTAGGTTCTCGCCTGCCGCGCGGCGAGATTTTGAAAACGAAAAAAAAAAATGGCGCGTTTTCCGTAACTCGCCATTTTCAGCAGTTTTGTGCGCGAATTTCCCCAAAAAATGGCGAGATTTGAAATAGCGCTGCTCTCTGCATGAGGCCCTCAGTTGGTTATTTACAGTATTGTGGCAGGACGGCCTGTAACCGAGGTCAGGGAACAGTCCACACGTGTAGTTTCAGGACAATGAAAACATTCAGTGGCTTTATTTCTCCACAACATAACATAACATTTGGGTACACTGTCCCTTTAAACCAAAACAAAACCTGTTCCACATTGGAAGAACTGACTAACACTCCAGGCCTATCTAGCAGGCTGGCTGGCTAAACCATTTACCAAACCGTAAGTGTATATTATGCAGTCAGGAAAACAAATTAACAATGCTTACTTTGGTTGAAAGAGTTAGTTGGTGAATCCGTCTGGCTAGCAGCTCACATAGCAGCGTGCTGTGGTCTAAGGCAGGCAGCTACTGCCAGTAACAACATCATTTTATACTTTGCTGGTTATCAGGTGTCAGCTTACATCCTGATTACCTAGCTTCCTCCTGAGTTAACCCTTCTGAGTGCTGGATGAAGCACTCAGACATATGTTTCCCAGGCAAACTGATAAGGGTTGACTTCACCCTGTCACAAGTATATATTCCTAATGTCCATTGTTTATAGTGGATTTCATTAGAGATGGGTGAAACTTTTGCAGAAATCCAAATCCGCCACGAATTGGCCAATTCCTTTCATCCGCAGAATTCCATTGATCAGTTAGAAAAGGGCAGATAGAAGTACAAATCCGTTACAGAAGAGGGAGGGTAGGAGGACGACTTACATTTAATAATGTTTCCAGTTGTGTGTCTGTCTGTCTGTCTCATCACACCTCCCTCTAAATAACTTAGAGAGAGATGCCTGTGCTCAAAATGGAGCACACCTGCAGTACCCTGAGAGATAGTTAATAACTATGTAAAATGTATTTAAATTAGTCACATCCCACAATACCTAAAATGATTTCCCTACTGTCACAGATATGTTTTAGCTCAGTTTCTCACTGAGTGCTTTTACCAGTGACTTGAATGCTGTATTGGTATGTATGTCAGGTCGAACAGGATTATACCCCACCACCTCTGCTACTCTGGTAATCTGCTCTAGCAGTGTGAGCTATAGAGACAAAGAAGAACCATGGGAGCGCTGATACCTTAAAAAGAAATAAAATACATACAGTAGTGCAACACTGTAGCAATATGAATCAAATGGAGCTCCCAAAAGAGCACCTCAACTATTAAAATATAACAGGCTAGAGGGCCACGGATGGAGGCTATATGGAGGAGGTGTAATCTCAAAGAAGAGAGACACACACGGAGCTCAGGATAAATCTCACAATTTATCCAAACACAATAAAAATGGTGGCTTACAAGATCCCAATGGGATAACAGCATAGGACGTTGGTGATCGCAATATCACATAACAGCGTCTCTGCTTGCTTCAAACCGCCAAGGTGCATCACAGCCTGGAGCCGACACATCACTTCCGGTATTGGAGCCGATACGTCACTTCCGGTGTCACCGCCGGTTGGAAAATGACTTCACGGGATTCCAGGCAGTATCTCCTTCTCAATCGTAGGGTCACGCTCTACGCGTTTCGCCGTTCTGAATGACGGCTTCGTCAGGAGTAGCAGTGACCTGTTACAGGGGTCCTTATATACCCATAGAACTATCAATACCCTCTCCTCCTATAGGATTATTGATACAGCATCCCTAATTCGTGGGCAGGTGAACTAAATGCCCCAACAAGCCGGGATATATACATACTTAAACATCTATAACAATTTATTTATACATTCATAATAAAAAAGTTTTAATAAAATGGATAAATAACAAGTATAAAAAGATTCTCCTTTATATTCATAAGGAACGAATCATAAATATAAAAATATAAAAAAGTATTTCACATTAATTCTATCACATACATAAATCGCTTGATTCTGTCCTAATCTTATTGGCTTTCTACAATACATAAGGGACGGCGATTGATGAATCTTGAAAATATGAGACAAAGAAAATTTGATTAAGAGACAACATCAAATCAAATTTCAAAGTCCTCATGTATGAACACACATGACAATGGACCATATTCTTAAAAAAGCTCTTGGCCATATCTATGAAACCAGTATGTAAACAGTAATATTCTATCAGACACAATTTTTGTAGTGTGTAGGCGGTCACTGCAGCAGGAATTCAACCGCAAACGTGGATAGTTAAAAACAGCTTTATTAAACTGGAATGCTGCGCATCACAGAGATCACTCTGACGCGTTTCGTTCCTGTGTGGAACTTTATCAAAGAGTAATGGTCTCTTACACTGGTGTCAAATATATACATGGATTTTTATCCTGATTGGTCAACACTTAATTATACACAGGCAATGGCAATCAGTTAGTTGTATAATTGGTGTTGGGAGGATCCTGTACAGATTGCAGTGTATGTGATTGTTCAACAACATAGATAAAAGTGACAAGTAAAAAATACAAAATGACAATAAATTAAAATCACAAACAGTGAATTGCAGCATCTATGATATCAATATATCACATAAACAGTAAAAATGAATAAGGGTTTGAAGAATCATTGAATCATAATATTATAGTTCTGTGGAGAATAACAATACAATTTTGAAAACTAATGTATGAAAGGTACAGAGGGTACCAACTATGAAAACATGCAATTATACATTATAATTCATAACTCGGGGGGAAAACAAATGTAGAATTGAAATACAGTTTGTATATTAAACTATAATAGGTAGAGTAATGTATGAGATGTACTCAGATATACACCCCCAGAAGTTCTCCATTTTATTATCCCATAAGGAAGTGTTTCAACTCCCAGTCTACGTTGATTCCATGGGGATGGAGAGTTCTGAGAGTGTATATCCAATACATCTCTTTTTGGTTAAGTGCATTTTCTCTGTTCCCACCTCTGGGGTGGCATGGTATGTGTTCTATGGCTTTGAAGGTGAATTGGTTGAGGTTACCTGCAGAACATGTGGAAAAATGTCTGGATACCGGGTGATTTAGATCTCTTTTTCTAATCAACCGAACATGCTCTGCAATTCTGGTTTTAAGGGGTCTAATAGTACGCCCCACGTATTTGAGACCACAGGTACATTGTAGAACGTATATTACATGGGTGATATTACAATTGAGAAATGTTTGAATGTAATACTTGTTACGATCATCATTATATAAAATATATTTTGTCTGTACTGCGTATCTGCACATGGAACAATGACCGCACTTAAAGAAACCTTTAGGTATACTTCTAATGTTGGAAACATTGGAACCAGATTGAAACATGCTAGGAGATAAATGAAAGGCCAGTGTTTTGGCTTTGCGGTAACAGAATTTTGGACCATTCTTCACAATATCGCGAAGATCATTATCCAATGACAACGTGTGCCAATGTTTGGAAATGATGTTACATATCTGCTGTGACTGATTATTAAATGTACTAATAAACATTGGACTTTCCACTTTTTTAGAGACTAGTGATCGATTGTTCACAGTTTTGGTTTTGCAATTTCTTGCCTTTTTGCGTATTAATGTATTTCTATCAACAGAATCAGCTCTATTGAATGCAGCGGTAATGTCCTGAGTAGAGTAACCCCTCTCTAAAAATCTGCTGGACATTTCTCTAGCCCTCAGTAAAAAAACTTCAGGATCGGAGCAAATTCGCTTTAACCTCAAAAATTGGGCCCCTGGGATGTTTTTGATCAAAGATCTTGGATGGCAGCTTTGAGCCTTTAGGAGCGTGTTTCTAGAATTTTCTTTTCTGTATATATCTGTCTGGATGGACATGTCATTGCCAACATACAGGAGTAAATCAAGAAAGTGAATGTGATGAATATTGTGTTGATAAGTAAATTTAAGGTTATAATTGTTGGTGCTAAGATGATCAATGAAAGAAAGAAGTGAATGGTCATCCCCCTTCCAAATAAAAATCAAATCATCAATATACCGCCCAAAATAAACAATATTTTGACGAAATGAATTGTGACTATGATAGATGAATTGTGACTCCCAAAAACCCATAAATAAATTAGCGTATGATGGTGCAAAACTCGTGCCCATAGCGGTGCCTAATATCTGTAAATAAAAATGTGCATCGAATAAAAAATAATTGTGCGTGAGTAAAAAGGAAATAGATTCTAATAGAAAAGTGCAATGTGTAATAGATAGAGTAGATAAATCCAAAAAGTGTTTAATGGCCGCAAGGCCGTGCTGATGTTCAATAATGGAATACAGGGAGGTCACATCCATGGTGACCCACCTGTATTCCTTGTGCCAAGTGATCCCCTGTATGCTGGCAATGAAATCTGTGGTGTCCCTGATGAACGAGGGCAACTCAAAAACAAGGGGTTGTAAAAACCTGTCCACATACCGCGATAACCCATCTCCCAAAGATCCAATGCTCGCTATTATAGGACGGCCAGGAGGGTCGACCAGCGATTTATGGATCTTTGGGAGATGGTGAAATATCGGAATCACGGGATGTGGACAGGAAAGAAAATCAAATTCTTTTTTGCTGATAACATTGAGGATTCGACCCATCTGTAACAACTCTGTCAATTCATGATGATATAGAGGTGTAGGATTGCTCTTGAGAGGTCTGTATGTCGTACTGTCTTTCAATTGTCTCATTGCTTCACTGAAATATTGTTTTTTTGACATTATAACCAGAGCACCTCCTTTGTCGGCACTCTTGATAACTAAATCATGTTCTTTTTTGTTACATGTAATTTCTTGAATTTCAGTGTAAGTTAAGTTCCCTTTTGTGACATTGGAGCAGGAGAACCCTTTTGCCAATGTGCGCAAATCGCGTTCGACTAGATGTTCGAATGTGGAAATAGATGGTCCCCTATTGGAGTTGGGGCAAAATACCGATTTCGGACGATAGCCTGAATCTTCAGACCCAAAAACAGGTTGGGTATATGTCATCAAGGGTTCACCGTGCAGCTCCAACAGGGAGTCCATGTCAGACAGTACACAATTTTCATAAAAATTTAGAGGTGGCAGATCCCCGGTATTTGATGAACTATTGGGGTCAATTAATTCCTCTGGACTATGTGTATTGTCCAAATTTTGTTTTCCAGAAAAAATCTTTTTTAAAGTCAACTTGCGTGTGAACTTTTGTAGGTCTATAATTGTTTCGAAAAGCTTAAAATTTTGGCTGGGAGCAAATCCGAGGCCTTTATTGAGGAGGGACAATTGTGTAAATGTTAATTCGGCACCGGAAATATTGATTACGTTATTGGGTACCCCTAATCGTATTTCTTCCGTTTCATTCTGCCTCTTCCCCCCTCGTTTCCTCTTTGATCTGCGCGTTCTCCCCGGCTTTTTGTACCCATGTCTAAAAAAGCCGAGGAGGGTTGCCCAGAGGATCTGCTAGCCTTAGATGATGAACAAGATGGAGTAGCATTACTGTCATAGTGAGTCACATCACGATCTCTCGATTGTTCCCTAGATTTATCAAAGGAAACGGAATGGAATCTCGGTTCCGGGTCTGAGTAATCTGACTCGAAACTGGAGGTTTCAATACGTTTGTTTTTGAGAATTGATTTGTTAGGGGCATTTCCTGTCCCTCTCCTTGAATTTTGATTCCTGCCCCTAGGTGTACTGGAACCCGTGATCTCTCGAACAACAACTGGCTTTTGCCAGCAATAGATCTGATTTTTTGTATAATCAATACGATCCCTCTCATATTTAAGTTGTTTCTTTTCACTAATGATGTTTTCAGCTATTTCAATATTGGATGAGAGTGTTTTATCGTTCTTGATAAATTGCTCCCTTTTGCTAAAAGGCTGCAATTTAGTTTGAAGGATTTTAATATCAGCCATTAGGATGGATTTCTCTTTAAGCTTTTGCTGGATAATCAATTCCATCAACTGTTTGGAGCAGGAATCAAGGGCTTGCACCCAATCTAGTTCGAATTGTTTGTTCATGAAGCCAAAGGAGGGTACCTTTTTGATGCGTAATCCCCTAGGGATGCGTCGACATCTTATATAATTCTCAAGAGACGTTATGTCCCACCATAACCTAATGTTTTCCGTTAACAGTTTCTCAAGTTTGACAAAGTGGTGTGTCAGGTCAGATGGTTCATCACAAATGATTTCTGACACACCGTCAAATAAATGGGTTGCTTTCCGCAATCTTTTGGTGTCATCCCCACACGTATGAACATAGGTATTGTATTCAAGCTCTAATGCAACATTCTCTTCTCCACTGGATTCTTCCATAGTTACAAAGTAAAGAAAAATATATATATAATATAATAAATTTAATCCCTTGAGATTAGGGGAAAAAGGTATGCTAGTGCAGTAAATGTGATTGGTGAATTCCTGTGTACTGAGTCAAAACATGCTAGATAGAAAATTTCTATATATAAAACATATATTCATGCATATAGATATAAACACCCTGAATCTTCCAAATAGAATAACAGAAAATTAGATAGATAATGGGATGAAGAAATTATTGTCCATGAATGTTCTTGTGGATATGAGCTGCCAGGACAAATAGAGTCAAAGGTGATTGTGGGGGAATGAACCCCTGTAGTCCGGTGCTTCTAAAAATCCATAAGTGAATCTGGGTGTATATAGGCAATGTCAGACACGTGTAGAACAAGAAAGGCCGCTACACAGGCATGAAGATCCTGTGTGAGGGGACCGGCAACAACAGCAGCATGCGGCAGAATAAGAGATAACACCTGGGTGGGGGGCTATTGCACAGGGAAAGGTATAGAGACAGGGAAAGAGGCAACCATAAGTTACCCCTCCCGTGTACTCACGAAGCTGTAACCTGCTGCCCTGAACCGACCCGGTCTGTTCACTGCCTGTGCCTGGCCGGTCCCGTCTCCTCGGGCGTCGCGCTGGTTCGTGACGTCATCCCCGAGGGCCGACAGCTATGCTGGGGATGAACGGGAACTGCACTGCCAAATCAGCGATCCTGGATGACCCTGGAACAAGGGCAAGGGGCGGATCCAAGCGCAGTCGTCAGGAAGGGAGGTAGAGACCAGCTCCCAGCTCCGTGTAGTGGCCTGCGTGCTCCGCCAAGAGTTGCAATAACGATTTTTGTAGTGTGTAGGCGGTCACTGCAGCAGGAATTCAACCGCAAACGTGGATAGTTAAAAACAGCTTTATTAAACTGGAATGCTGCGCATCACAGAGATCACTCTGACGCGTTTCGTTCCTGTGTGGAACTTTATCAAAGAGTAATGGTCTCTTACACTGGTGTCAAATATATACATGGATTCTTATCCTGATTGGTCAACACTTAATTATACACAGGCAATGGCAATCAGTTAGTTGTATATTTGGTGTTGGGAGGATCCTGTACAGATTGCAGTGTATGTGATTGTTCAACAACATAGATAAAAGTGACAAGTAAAAAATACAAAATGACAATAAATTAAAATCACAAACAGTGAATTGCAGCATCTATGATATCAATATATCACATAAACAGTAAAAATGAATAAGGGTTTGAAGAATCATTGAATCATAATATTATAGTTCTGTGGAGAATAACAATACAATTTTGAAAACTAATGTATGAAAGGTACAGAGGGTACCAACTATGAAAACATGCAATTATACATTATAATTCATAACTCGGGGGGAAAACAAATGTAGAATTGAAATACAGTTTGTATATTAAACTATAATAGGTAGAGTAATGTATGAGATGTACTCAGATATACACCCCCAGTAGTTCTCCATTTTATTATCCCATAAGGAAGTGTTTCAACTCCCAGTCTACGTTGATTCCATGGGGATGGAGAGTTCTGAGAGTGTATATCCAATACATCTCTTTTTGGTTAAGTGCATTTTCTCTGTTCCCACCTCTGGGGTGGCATGGTATGTGTTCTATGGCTTTGAAGGTGAATTGGTTGAGGTTGCCTGCAGAACATGTGGAAAAATGTCTGGATACCGGGTGATTTAGATCTCTTTTTCTAATCAACCGAACATGCTCTGCAATTCTGGTTTTAAGGGGTCTAATAGTACGCCCCACGTATTTGAGACCACAGGTACATTGTAGAACGTATATTACATGGGTGATATTACAATTGAGAAATGTTTGAATGTAATACTTGTTACGATCATCATTATATAAAATATATTTTGTCTGTACTGCGTATCTGCACATGGAACAATGACCGCACTTAAAGAAACCTTTAGGTATACTTCTAATGTTGGAAACATTGGAACCAGATTGAAACATGCTAGGAGATAAATGAAAGGCCAGTGTTTTGGCTTTGCGGTAACAGAATTTTGGACCATTCTTCACAATATCGCGAAGATCATTATCCAATGACAACGTGTGCCAATGTTTGGAAATGATGTTACATATCTGCTGTGACTGATTATTAAATGTACTAATAAACATTGGACTTTCCACTTTTTTAGAGACTAGTGATCGATTGTTCACAGTTTTGGTTTTGCAATTTCTTGCCTTTTTGCGTATTAATGTATTTCTATCAACAGAATCAGCTCTATTGAATGCAGCGGTAATGTCCTGAGTAGAGTAACCCCTCTCTAAAAATCTGCTGGACATTTCTCTAGCCCTCAGTAAAAAAACTTCAGGATCGGAGCAAATTCGCTTTAACCTCAAAAATTGGGCCCCTGGGATGTTTTTGATCAAAGATCTTGGATGGCAGCTTTGAGCCTTTAGGAGCGTGTTTCTAGAATTTTCTTTTCTGTATATATCTGTCTGGATGGACATGTCATTGCCAAGATACAGGAGTAAATCAAGAAAGTGAATGTGATGAATATTGTGTTGATAAGTAAATTTAAGGTTATAATTGTTGGTGCTAAGATGATCAATGAAAGAAAGAAGTGAATGGTCATCCCCCTTCCAAATAAAAATCAAATCATCAATATACCGCCCAAAATAAACAATATTTTGACGAAATGAATTGTGACTATGATAGATGAATTGTGACTCCCAAAAACCCATAAATAAATTAGCGTATGATGGTGCAAAACTCGTGCCCATAGCGGTGCCTAATATCTGTAAATAAAAATGTGCATCGAATAAAAAATAATTGTGCGTGAGTAAAAAGGAAATAGATTCTAATAGAAAAGTGCAATGTGTAATAGATAGAGTAGATAAATCCAAAAAGTGTTTAATGGCCGCAAGGCCGTGCTGATGTTCAATAATGGAATACAGGGAGGTCACATCCATGGTGACCCACCTGTATTCCTTGTGCCAAGTGATCCCCTGTATGCTGGCAATGAAATCTGTGGTGTCCCTGATGAACGAGGGCAACTCAAAAACAAGGGGTTGTAAAAACCTGTCCACATACCGCGATAACCCATCTCCCAAAGATCCAATGCTCGCTATTATAGGACGGCCAGGAGGGTCGACCAGCGATTTATGGATCTTTGGGAGATGGTGAAATATCGGAATCACGGGATGTGGACAGGAAAGAAAATCAAATTCTTTTTTGCTGATAACATTGAGGATTCGACCCATCTGTAACAACTCTGTCAATTCATGATGATATAGAGGTGTAGGATTGCTCTTGAGAGGTCTGTATGTCGTACTGTCTTTCAATTGTCTCATTGCTTCACTGAAATATTGTTTTTTTGACATTATAACCAGAGCACCTCCTTTGTCGGCACTCTTGATAACTAAATCATGTTCTTTTTTGATACATGTAATTTCTTGAATTTCAGTGTAAGTTAAGTTCCCTTTTGTGACATTGGAGCAGGAGAACCCTTTTGCCAATGTGCGCAAATCGCGTTCGACTAGATGTTCGAATGTGGAAATAGATGGTCCCCTATTGGAGTTGGGGCAAAATACCGATTTCGGGCGATAGCCTGAATCTTCAGACCCAAAAACAGGTTGGGTATATGTCATCAAGGGTTCACCCTGCAGCTCCAACATGGAGTCCATGTCAGACAGTACACAATTTTCATAAAAATTTAGAGGTGGCAGATCCCCGGTATTTGATGAACTATTGGGGTCAATTAATTCCTCTGGACTATGTGTATTGTCCAAATTTTGTTTTCCAGAAAAAATCTTTTTTAAAGTCAACTTGCGTGTGAACTTTTGTAGGTCTATAATTGTTTCGAAAAGCTTAAAATTTTGGCTGGGAGCAAATCCGAGGCCTTTATTGAGGAGGGACAATTGTGTAAATGTTAATTCGGCACCGGAAATATTGATTACGTTATTGGGTACCCCTAATCGTATTTCTTCCGTTTCATTCTGCCTCTTCCCCCCTCGTTTCCTCTTTGATCTGCGCGTTCTCCCCGGCTTTTTGTACCCATGTCTAAAAAAGCCGAGGAGGGTTGCCCAGAGGATCTGCTAGCCTTAGATGATGAACAAGATGGAGTAGCATTACTCTCATAGTGAGTCACATCACGATCTCTCGATTGTTCCCTAGATTTATCAAAGGAAACGGAATGGAATCTCGGTTCCGGGTCTGAGTAATCTGACTCGAAACTGGAGGTTTCAATACGTTTGTTTTTGAGAATTGATTTGTTAGGGGCATTTCCTGTCCCTCTCCTTGAATTTTGATTCCTGCCCCTAGGTGTACTGGAACCCGTGATCTCTCGAACAACAACTGGCTTTTGCCAGCAATAGATCTGATTTTTTGTATAATCAATACGATCCCTCTCATATTTAAGTTGTTTCTTTTCACTAATGATGTTTTCAGCTATTTCAATATTGGATGAGAGTGTTTTATCGTTCTTGATAAATTGCTCCCTTTTGCTAAAAGGCTGCAATTTAGTTTGAAGGATTTTAATATCAGCCATTAGGATGGATTTCTCTTTAAGCTTTTGCTGGATAATCAATTCCATCAACTGTTTGGAGCAGGAATCAAGGGCTTGCACCCAATCTAGTTCGAATTGTTTGTTCATGAAGCCAAAGGAGGGTACCTTTTTGATGCGTAATCCCCTAGGGATGCGTCGACATCTTATATAATTCTCAAGAGACGTTATGTCCCACCATAACCTAATGTTTTCCGTTAACAGTTTCTCAAGTTTGACAAAGTGGTGTGTCAGGTCAGATGGTTCATCACAAATGATTTCTGACACACCGTCAAATAAATGGGTTGCTTTCCGCAATCTTTTGGTGTCATCCCCACACGTATGAACATAGGTATTGTATTCAAGCTCTAATGCAACATTCTCTTCTCCACTGGATTCTTCCATAGTTACAAAGTAAAGAAAAATATATATAAAATATAATATAATAAATTTAATCCCTTGAGATTAGGGGAAAAAGGTATGCTAGTGCAGTAAATGTGATTGGTGAATTCCTGTGTACTGAGTCAAAACATGCTAGATAGAAAATTTCTATATATAAAACATATATTCATGCATATAGATATAAACACCCTGAATCTTCCAAATAGAATAACAGAAAATTAGATAGATAATGGGATGAAGAAATTATTGTCCATGAATGTTCTTGTGGATATGAGCTGCCAGGACAAATAGAGTCAAAGGTGATTGTGGGGGAATGAACCCCTGTAGTCCGGTGCTTCTAAAAATCCATAAGTGAATCTGGGTGTATATAGGCAATGTCAGACACGTGTAGAACAAGAAAGGCCGCTACACAGGCATGAAGATCCTGTGTGAGGGGACCGGCAACAACAGCAGCATGCGGCAGAATAAGAGATAACACCTGGGTGGGGGGCTATTGCACAGGGAAAGGTATAGAGACAGGGAAAGAGGCAACCATAAGTTACCCCTCCCGTGTACTCACGAAGCTGTAACCTGCTGCCCTGAACCGACCCGGTCTGTTCACTGCCTGTTCCTGGCCGGTCCCGTCTCCTCGGGCGTCGCGCTGGTTCGTGACGTCATCCCCGAGGGCCGACAGCTATGCTGGGGATGAACGGGAACTGCACTGCCAAATCAGCGATCCTGGATGACCCTGGAACAAGGGCAAGGGGCGGATCCAAGCGCAGTCGTCAGGAAGGGAGGTAGAGACCAGCTCCCAGCTCCGTGTAGTGGCCTGCGTGCTCCGCCAAGAGTTGCAATAACGATTTTTGTAGTGTGTAGGCGGTCACTGCAGCAGGAATTCAACCGCAAACGTGGATAGTTAAAAACAGCTTTATTAAACTGGAATGCTGCGCATCACAGAGATCACTCTGACGCGTTTCGTTCCTGTGTGGAACTTTATCAAAGAGTAATGGTCTCTTACACTGGTGTCAAATATATACATGGATTCTTATCCTGATTGGTCAACACTTAATTATACACAGGCAATGGCAATCAGTTAGTTGTATAATTGGTGTTGGGAGGATCCTGTACAGATTGCAGTGTATGTGATTGTTCAACAACATAGATAAAAGTGACAAGTAAAAAATACAAAATGACAATAAATTAAAATCACAAACAGTGAATTGCAGCATCTATGATATCAATATATCACATAAACAGTAAAAATGAATAAGGGTTTGAAGAATCATTGAATCATAATATTATAGTTCTGTGGAGAATAACAATACAATTTTGAAAACTAATGTATGAAAGGTACAGAGGGTACCAACTATGAAAACATGCAATTATACATTATAATTCATAACTCGGGGGGAAAACAAATGTAGAATTGAAATACAGTTTGTATATTAAACTATAATAGGTAGAGTAATGTATGAGATGTACTCAGATATACACCCCCAGAAGTTCTCCATTTTATTATCCCATAAGGAAGTGTTTCAACTCCCAGTCTACGTTGATTCCATGGGGATGGAGAGTTCTGAGAGTGTATATCCAATACATCTCTTTTTGGTTAAGTGCATTTTCTCTGTTCCCACCTCTGGGGTGGCATGGTATGTGTTCTATGGCTTTGAAGGTGAATTGGTTGAGGTTACCTGCAGAACATGTGGAAAAATGTCTGGATACCGGGTGATTTAGATCTCTTTTTCTAATCAACCGAACATGCTCTGCAATTCTGGTTTTAAGGGGTCTATTGTACGCCCCACGTATTTGAGACCACAGGTACATTGTAGAACGTATATTACATGGGTGATATTACAATTGAGAAATGTTTGAATGTAATACTTGTTACGATCATCATTATATAAAATATATTTTGTCTGTACTGCGTATCTGCACATGGAACAATGACCGCACTTAAAGAAACCTTTAGGTATACTTCTAATGTTGGAAACATTGGAACCAGATTGAAACATGCTAGGAGATAAATGAAAGGCCAGTGTTTTGGCTTTGCGGTAACAGAATTTTGGACCATTCTTCACAATATCGCGAAGATCATTATCCAATGACAACGTGTGCCAATGTTTGGAAATGATGTTACATATCTGCTGTGACTGATTATTAAATGTACTAATAAACATTGGACTTTCCACTTTTTTAGAGACTAGTGATCGATTGTTCACAGTTTTGGTTTTGCAATTTCTTGCCTTTTTGCGTATTAATGTATTTCTATCAAAAGAATCAGCTCTATTGAATGCAGCGGTAATGTCCTGAGTAGAGTAACCCCTCTCTAAAAATCTGCTGGACATTTCTCTAGCCCTCAGTAAAAAAACTTCAGGATCGGAGCAAATTCGCTTTAACCTCAAAAATTGGGCCCCTGGGATGTTTTTGATCAAAGATCTTGGATGGCAGCTTTGAACCTTTAGGAGCGTGTTTCTAGAATTTTCTTTTCTGTATATATCTGTCTGGATGGACATGTCATTGCCAACATACAGGAGTAAATCAAGAAAGTGAATGTGATGAATATTGTGTTGATAAGTAAATTTAAGGTTATAATTGTTGGTGCTAAGATGATCAATGAAAGAAAGAAGTGAATGGTCATCCCCCTTCCAAATAAAAATCAAATCATCAATATACCGCCCAAAATAAACAATATTTTGACGAAATGAATTGTGACTATGATAGATGAATTGTGACTCCCAAAAACCCATAAATAAATTAGCGTATGATGGTGCAAAACTCGTGCCCATAGCGGTGCCTAATATCTGTAAATAAAAATGTGCATCGAATAAAAAATAATTGTGCGTGAGTAAAAAGGAAATAGATTCTAATAGAAAAGTGCAATGTGTAATAGATAGAGTAGATAAATCCAAAAAGTGTTTAATGGCCGCAAGGCCGTGCTGATGTTCAATAATGGAATACAGGGAGGTCACATCCATGGTGACCCACCTGTATTCCTTGTGCCAAGTGATCCCCTGTATGCTGGCAATGAAATCTGTGGTGTCCCTGATGAACGAGGGCAACTCAAAAACAAGGGGTTGTAAAAACCTGTCCACATACCGCGATAACCCATCTCCCAAAGATCCAATGCTCGCTATTATAGGACGGCCAGGAGGGTCGACCAGCGATTTATGGATCTTTGGGAGATGGTGAAATATCGGAATCACGGGATGTGGACAGGAAAGAAAATCAAATTCTTTTTTGCTGATAACATTGAGGATTCGACCCATCTGTAACAACTCTGTCAATTCATGATGATATAGAGGTGTAGGATTGCTCTTGAGAGGTCTGTATGTCGTACTGTCTTTCAATTGTCTCATTGCTTCACTGAAATATTGTTTTTTTGACATTATAACCAGAGCACCTCCTTTGTCGGCACTCTTGATAACTAAATCATGTTCTTTTTTGATACATGTAATTTCTTGAATTTCAGTGTAAGTTAAGTTCCCTTTTGTGACATTGGAGCAGGAGAACCCTTTTGCCAATGTGCGCAAATCGCGTTCGACTAGATGTTCGAATGTGGAAATAGATGGTCCCCTATTGGAGTTGGGGCAAAATACCGATTTCGGGCGATAGCCTGAATCTTCAGACCCAAAAACAGGTTGGGTATATGTCATCAAGGGTTCACCCTGCAGCTCCAACAGGGAGTCCATGTCAGACAGTACACAATTTTCATAAAAATTTAGAGGTGGCAGATCCCCGGTATTTGATGAACTATTGGGGTCAATTAATTCCTCTGGACTATGTGTATTGTCCAAATTTTGTTTTCCAGAAAAAATCTTTTTTAAAGTCAACTTGCGTGTGAACTTTTGTAGGTCTATAATTGTTTCGAAAAGCTTAAAATTTTAGCTGGGAGCAAATCCGAGGCCTTTATTGAGGAGGGACAATTGTGTAAATGTTAATTCGGCACCGGAAATATTGATTACGTTATTGGGTACCCCTAATCGTATTTCTTCCGTTTCATTCTGCCTCTTCCCCCCTCGTTTCCTCTTTGATCTGCGCGTTCTCCCCGGCTTTTTGTACCCATGTCTAAAAAAGCCGAGGAGGGTTGCCCAGAGGATCTGCTAGCCTTAGATGATGAACAAGATGGAGTAGCATTACTCTCATAGTGAGTCACATCACGATCTCTCGATTGTTCCCTAGATTTATCAAAGGAAACGGAATGGAATCTCGGTTCCGGGTCTGAGTAATCTGACTCGAAACTGGAGGTTTCAATACGTTTGTTTTTGAGAATTGATTTGTTAGGGGCATTTCCTGTCCCTCTCCTTGAATTTTGATTCCTGCCCCTAGGTGTACTGGAACCCGTGATCTCTCGAACAACAACTGGCTTTTGCCAGCAATAGATCTGATTTTTTGTATAATCAATACGATCCCTCTCATATTTAAGTTGTTTCTTTTCACTAATGATGTTTTCAGCTATTTCAATATTGGATGAGAGTGTTTTATCGTTCTTGATAAATTGCTCCCTTTTGCTAAAAGGCTGCAATTTAGTTTGAAGGATTTTAATATCAGCCATTAGGATGGATTTCTCTTTAAGCTTTTGCTGGATAATCAATTCCATCAACTGTTTGGAGCAGGAATCAAGGGCTTGCACCCAATCTAGTTCGAATTGTTTGTTCATGAAGCCAAAGGAGGGTACCTTTTTGATGCGTAATCCCCTAGGGATGCGTCGACATCTTATATAATTCTCAAGAGACGTTATGTCCCACCATAACCTAATGTTTTCCGTTAACTGTTTCTCAAGTTTGACAAAGTGGTGTGTCAGGTCAGATGGTTCATCACAAATGATTTCTGACACACCGTCAAATAAATGGGTTGCTTTCCGCAATCTTTTGGTGTCATCCCCACACGTATGAACATAGGTATTGTATTTAAGCTCTAATGCAACATTCTCTTCTCCACTGGATTCTTCCATAGTTACAAAGTAAAGAAAAATATATATAAAATATAATATAATAAATTTAATCCCTTGAGATTAGGGGAAAAAGGTATGCTAGTGCAGTAAATGTGATTGGTGAATTCCTGTGTACTGAGTCAAAACATGCTAGATAGAAAATTTCTATATATAAAACATATATTCATGCATATAGATATAAACACCCTGAATCTTCCAAATAGAATAACAGAAAATTAGATAGATAATGGGATGAAGAAATTATTGTCCATGAATGTTCTTGTAGATATGAGCTGCCAGGACAAATAGAGTCAAAGGTGATTGTGGGGGAATGAACCCCTGTAGTCCGGTGCTTCTAAAAATCCATAAGTGAATCTGGGTGTATATAGGCAATGTCAGACACGTGTAGAACAAGAAAGGCCGCTACACAGGCATGAAGATCCTGTGTGAGGGGACCGGCAACAACAGCAGCATGCGGCAGAATAAGAGATAACACCTGGGTGGGGGGCTATTGCACAGGGAAAGGTATAGAGACAGGGAAAGAGGCAACCATAAGTTACCCCTCCCGTGTACTCACGAAGCTGTAACCTGCTGCCCTGAACCGACCCGGTCTGTTCACTGCCTGTTCCTGGCCGGTCCCGTCTCCTCGGGCGTCGCGCTGGTTCGTGACGTCATCCCCGAGGGCCGACAGCTATGCTGGGGATGAACGGGAACTGCACTGCCAAATCAGCGATCCTGGATGACCCTGGAACAAGGGCAAGGGGCGGATCCAAGCGCAGTCGTCAGGAAGGGAGGTAGAGACCAGCTCCCAGCTCCGTGTAGTGGCCTGCGTGCTCCGCCAAGAGTTGCAATAACGATTTTTGTAGTGTGTAGGCGGTCACTGCAGCAGGAATTCAACCGCAAACGTGGATAGTTAAAAACAGCTTTATTAAACTGGAATGCTGCGCATCACAGAGATCACTCTGACGCGTTTCGTTCCTGTGTGGAACTTTATCAAAGAGTAATGGTCTCTTACACTGGTGTCAAATATATACATGGATTCTTATCCTGATTGGTCAACACTTAATTATACACAGGCAATGGCAATCAGTTAGTTGTATAATTGGTGTTGGGAGGATCCTGTACAGATTGCAGTGTATGTGATTGTTCAACAACATAGATAAAAGTGACAAGTAAAAAATACAAAATGACAATAAATTAAAATCACAAACAGTGAATTGCAGCATCTATGATATCAATATATCACATAAACAGTAAAAATGAATAAGGGTTTGAAGAATCATTGAATCATAATATTATAGTTCTGTGGAGAATAACAATACAATTTTGAAAACTAATGTATGAAAGGTACAGAGGGTACCAACTATGAAAACATGCAATTATACATTATAATTCATAACTCGGGGGGAAAACAAATGTAGAATTGAAATACAGTTTGTATATTAAACTATAATAGGTAGAGTAATGTATGAGATGTACTCAGATATACACCCCCAGAAGTTCTCCATTTTATTATCCCATAAGGAAGTGTTTCAACTCCCAGTCTACGTTGATTCCATGGGGATGGAGAGTTCTGAGAGTGTATATCCAATACATCTCTTT
This sequence comes from Ascaphus truei, assembly GCF_040206685.1. Lineage (NCBI taxonomy): Eukaryota > Metazoa > Chordata > Amphibia > Anura > Ascaphidae > Ascaphus > Ascaphus truei. Next base: position 134,783,351 of record NC_134487.1, read on the forward strand.
TTGGTTAAGTGCATTTTCTCTGTTCCCACCTCTGGGGTGGCATGGTATGTGTTCTATGGCTTTGAAGGTGAATTGGTTGAGGTTACCTGCAGAACATGTGGAAAAATGTCTGGATACCGGGTGATTTAGATCTCTTTTTCTAATCAACCGAACATGCTCTGCAATTCTGGTTTTAAGGGGTCTAATAGTACGCCCCACGTATTTGAGACCACAGGTACATTGTAGAACGTATATTACATGGGTGATATTACAATTGAGAAATGTTTGAATGTAATACTTGTTACGATCATCATTATATAAAATATATTTTGTCTGTACTGCGTATCTGCACATGGAACAATGACCGCACTTAAAGAAACCTTTAGGTATACTTCTAATGTTGGAAACATTGGAACCAGATTGAAACATGCTAGGAGATAAATGAAAGGCCAGTGTTTTGGCTTTGCGGTAACAGAATTTTGGACCATTCTTCACAATATCGCGAAGATCATTATCCAATGACAACGTGTGCCAATGTTTGGAAATGATGTTACATATCTGCTGTGACTGATTATTAAATGTACTAATAAACATTGGACTTTCCACTTTTTTAGAGACTAGTGATCGATTGTTCACAGTTTTGGTTTTGCAATTTCTTGCCTTTTTGCGTATTAATGTATTTCTATCAACAGAATCAGCTCTATTGAATGCAGCGGTAATGTCCTGAGTAGAGTAACCCCTCTCTAAAAATCTGCTGGACATTTCTCTAGCCCTCAGTAAAAAAACTTCAGGATCGGAGCAAATTCGCTTTAACCTCAAAAATTGGGCCCCTGGGATGTTTTTGATCAAAGATCTTGGATGGCAGCTTTGAGCCTTTAGGAGCGTGTTTCTAGAATTTTCTTTTCTGTATATATCTGTCTGGATGGACATGTCATTGCCAACATACAGGAGTAAATCAAGAAAGTGAATGTGATGAATATTGTGTTGATAAGTAAATTTAAGGTTATAATTGTTGGTGCTAAGATGATCAATGAAAGAAAGAAGTGAATGGTCATCCCCCTTCCAAATAAAAATCAAATCATCAATATACCGCCCAAAATAAACAATATTTTGACGAAATGAATTGTGACTATGATAGATGAATTGTGACTCCCAAAAACCCATAAATAAATTAGCGTATGATGGTGCAAAACTCGTGCCCATAGCGGTGCCTAATATCTGTAAATAAAAATGTGCATCGAATAAAAAATAATTGTGCGTGAGTAAAAAGGAAATAGATTCTAATAGAAAAGTGCAATGTGTAATAGATAGAGTAGATAAATCCAAAAAGTGTTTAATGGCCGCAAGGCCGTGCTGATGTTCAATAATGGAATACAGGGAGGTCACATCCATGGTGACCCACCTGTATTCCTTGTGCCAAGTGATCCCCTGTATGCTGGCAATGAAATCTGTGGTGTCCCTGATGAACGAGGGCAACTCAAAAACAAGGGGTTGTAAAAACCTGTCCACATACCGCGATAACCCATCTCCCAAAGATCCAATGCTCGCTATTATAGGACGGCCAGGAGGGTCGACCAGCGATTTATGGATCTTTGGGAGATGGTGAAATATCGGAATCACGGGATGTGGACAGGAAAGAAAATCAAATTCTTTTTTGCTGATAACATTGAGGATTCGACCCATCTGTAACAACTCTGTCAATTCATGATGATATAGAGGTGTAGGATTGCTCTTGAGAGGTCTGTATGTCGTACTGTCTTTCAATTGTCTCATTGCTTCACTGAAATATTGTTTTTTTGACATTATAACCAGAGCACCTCCTTTGTCGGCACTCTTGATAACTAAATCATGTTCTTTTTTGATACATGTAATTTCTTGAATTTCAGTGTAAGTTAAGTTCCCTTTTGTGACATTGGAGCAGGAGAACCCTTTTGCCAATGTGCGCAAATCGCGTTCGACTAGATGTTCGAATGTGGAAATAGATGGTCCCCTATTGGAGTTGGGGCAAAATACCGATTTCGGGCGATAGCCTGAATCTTCAGACCCAAAAACAGGTTGGGTATATGTCATCAAGGGTTCACCCTGCAGCTCCAACATGGAGTCCATGTCAGACAGTACACAATTTTCATAAAAATTTAGAGGTGGCAGATCCCCGGTATTTGATGAACTATTGGGGTCAATTAATTCCTCTGGACTATGTGTATTGTCCAAATTTTGTTTTCCAGAAAAAATCTTTTTTAAAGTCAACTTGCGTGTGAACTTTTGTAGGTCTATAATTGTTTCGAAAAGCTTAAAATTTTGGCTGGGAGCAAATCCGAGGCCTTTATTGAGGAGGGACAATTGTGTAAATGTTAATTCGGCACCGGAAATATTGATTACGTTATTGGGTACCCCTAATCGTATTTCTTCCGTTTCATTCTGCCTCTTCCCCCCTCGTTTCCTCTTTGATCTGCGCGTTCTCCCCGGCTTTTTGTACCCATGTCTAAAAAAGCCGAGGAGGGTTGCCCAGAGGATCTGCTAGCCTTAGATGATGAACAAGATGGAGTAGCATTACTCTCATAGTGAGTCACATCACGATCTCTCGATTGTTCCCTAGATTTATCAAAGGAAACGGAATGGAATCTCGGTTCCGGGTCTGATTAATCTGACTCGAAACTGGAGGTTTCAATACGTTTGTTTTAGAGAATTGATTTGTTAGGGGCATTTCCTGTCCCTCTCCTTGAATTTTGATTCCTGCCCCTAGGTGTACTGGAACCCGTGATCTCTCGAACAACAACTGGCTTTTGCCAGCAATAGATCTGATTTTTTGTATAATCAATACGATCCCTCTCATATTTAAGTTGTTTCTTTTCACTAATGATGTTTTCAGCTATTTCAATATTGGATGAGAGTGTTTTATCGTTCTTGATAAATTGCTCCCTTTTGCTAAAAGGCTGCAATTTAGTTTGAAGGATTTTAATATCAGCCATTAGGATGGATTTCTCTTTAAGCTTTTGCTGGATAATCAATTCCATCAACTGTTTGGAGCAGGAATCAAGGGCTTGCACCCAATCTAGTTCGAATTGTTTGTTCATGAAGCCAAAGGAGGGTACCTTTTTGATGCGTAATCCCCTAGGGATGCGTCGACATCTTATATAATTCTCAAGAGACGTTATGTCCCACCATAACCTAATGTTTTCCGTTAACAGTTTCTCAAGTTTGACAAAGTGGTGTGTCAGGTCAGATGGTTCATCACAAATGATTTCTGACACACCGTCAAATAAATGGGTTGCTTTCCGCAATCTTTTGGTGTCATCCCCACACGTATGAACATAGGTATTGTATTCAAGCTCTAATGCAACATTCTCTTCTCCACTGGATTCTTCCATAGTTACAAAGTAAAGAAAAATATATATAAAATATAATATAATAAATTTAATCCCTTGAGATTAGGGGAAAAAGGTATGCTAGTGCAGTAAATGTGATTGGTGAATTCCTGTGTACTGAGTCAAAACATGCTAGATAGAAAATTTCTATATATAAAACATATATTCATGCATATAGATATAAACACCCTGAATCTTCCAAATAGAATAACAGAAAATTAGATAGATAATGGGATGAAGAAATTATTGTTCATGAATGTTCTTGTGGATATGAGCTGCCAGGACAAATAGAGTCAAAGGTGATTGTGGGGGAATGAACCCCTGTAGTCCGGTGCTTCTAAAAATCCATAAGTGAATCTGGGTGTATATAGGCAATGTCAGACACGTGTAGAACAAGAAAGGCCGCTACACAGGCATGAAGATCCTGTGTGAGGGGACCGGCAACAACAGCAGCATGCGGCAGAATAAGAGATAACACCTGGGTGGGGGGCTATTGCACAGGGAAAGGTATAGAGACAGGGAAAGAAGCAACCATAAGTTACCCCTCCCGTGTACTCACGAAGCTGTAACCTGCTGCCCTGAACCGACCCGGTCTGTTCACTGCCTGTGCCTGGCCGGTCCCGTCTCCTCGGGCGTCGCGCTGGTTCGTGACGTCATCCCCGAGGGCCGACAGCTATGCTGGGGATGAACGGGAACTGCACTGCCAAATCAGCGATCCTGGATGACCCTGGAACAAGGGCAAGGGGCGGATCCAAGCGCAGTCGTCAGGAAGGGAGGTAGAGACCAGCTCCCAGCTCCGTGTAGTGGCCTGCGTGCTCCGCCAAGAGTTGCAATAACGATTTTTGTAGTGTGTAGGCGGTCACTGCAGCAGGAATTCAACCGCAAACGTGGATAGTTAAAAACAGCTTTATTAAACTGGAATGCTGCGCATCACAGAGATCACTCTGACGCGTTTCGTTCCTGTGTGGAACTTTATCAAAGAGTAATGGTCTCTTACACTGGTGTCAAATATATACATGGATTCTTATCCTGATTGGTCAACACTTAATTATACACAGGCAATGGCAATCAGTTAGTTGTATAATTGGTGTTGGGAGGATCCTGTACAGATTGCAGTGTATGTGATTGTTCAACAACATAGATAAAAGTGACAAGTAAAAAATACAAAATGACAATAAATTAAAATCACAAACAGTGAATTGCAGCATCTATGATATCAATATATCACATAAACAGTAAAAATCAATAAGGGTTTGAAGAATCATTGAATCATAATATTATAGTTCTGTGGAGAATAACAATACAATTTTGAAAACTAATGTATGAAAGGTACAGAGGGTACCAACTATGAAAACATGCAATTATACATTATAATTCATAACTCGGGGGGAAAACAAATGTAGAATTGAAATACAGTTTGTATATTAAACTATAATAGGTAGAGTAATGTATGAGATGTACTCAGATATACACCCCCAGAAGTTCTCCATTTTATTATCCCATAAGGAAGTGTTTCAACTCCCAGTCTACGTTGATTCCATGGGGATGGAGAGTTCTGAGAGTGTATATCCAATACATCTCTTTTTGGTTAAGTGCATTTTCTCTGTTCCCACCTCTGGGGTGGCATGGTATGTGTTCTATGGCTTTGAAGGTGAATTGGTTGAGGTTACCTGCAGAACATGTGGAAAAATGTCTGGATACCGGGTGATTTAGATCTCTTTTTCTAATCAACCGAACATGCTCTGCAATTCTGGTTTTAAGGGGTCTAATAGTACGCCCCACGTATTTGAGACCACAGGTACATTGTAGAACGTATATTACATGGGTGATATTACAATTGAGAAATGTTTGAATGTAATACTTGTTACGATCATCATTATATAAAATATATTTTGTCTGTACTGCGTATCTGCACATGGAACAATGACCGCACTTAAAGAAACCTTTAGGTATACTTCTAATGTTGGAAACATTGGAACCAGATTGAAACATGCTAGGAGATAAATGAAAGGCCAGTGTTTTGGCTTTGCGGTAACAGAATTTTGGACCATTCTTCACAATATCGCGAAGATCATTATCCAATGACAACGTGTGCCAATGTTTGGAAATGATGTTACATATCTGCTGTGACTGATTATTAAATGTACTAATAAACATTGGACTTTCCACTTTTTTAGAGACTAGTGATCGATTGTTCACAGTTTTGGTTTTGCAATTTCTTGCCTTTTTGCGTATTAATGTATTTCTATCAACAGAATCAGCTCTATTGAATGCAGCGGTAATGTCCTGAGTAGAGTAACCCCTCTCTAAAAATCTGCTGGACATTTCTCTAGCCCTCAGTAAAAAAACTTCAGGATCGGAGCAAATTCGCTTTAACCTCAAAAATTGGGCCCCTGGGATGTTTTTGATCAAAGATCTTGGATGGCAGCTTTGAGCCTTTAGGAGCGTGTTTCTAGAATTTTCTTTTCTGTATATATCTGTCTGGATGGACATGTCATTGCCAACATACAGGAGTAAATCAAGAAAGTGAATGTGATGAATATTGTGTTGATAAGTAAATTTAAGGTTATAATTGTTGGTGCTAAGATGATCAATGAAAGAAAGAAGTGAATGGTCATCCCCCTTCCAAATAAAAATCAAATCATCAATATACCGCCCAAAATAAACAATATTTTGACGAAATGAATTGTGACTATGATAGATGAATTGTGACTCCCAAAAACCCATAAATAAATTAGCGTATGATGGTGCAAAACTCGTGCCCATAGCGGTGCCTAATATCTGTAAATAAAAATGTGCATCGAATAAAAAATAATTGTGCGTGAGTAAAAAGGAAATAGATTCTAATAGAAAAGTGCAATGTGTAATATATATATATATTCCCCATTGATTGCTATCCCTATGGGAGAAGCGCAGGGATTCACTTTCTGATCAGCAGTATACAGTCACATGTTTTTAATAGTATATTGCTGTATTAGTTTGGTGCACATATGCTTTATTAATATTTTGGTGTGTGGTTTATTTACACTTTCAGGGTGATTTATAGGAGTGTCTCACTCCTCCCTGCTCTGAAACTGATCCCATGGCGACGAATACATCTTTGTCCAGCCCTGTGAGTACAGTCTTGATTGGTGCACGCCCCCCCTCTTGCCCCCCCCCCCTGACGGCTGGGTCACGCTGACGTCATCATGGGGGAGTGTTCAGTCTGGGGATAGGTGTGGCTGTGGCTGCAGTCCTCCAAGACAGCTCTATGCTGTATTGCCAGGGATTTAGACCTAGATGTCTGATGTCACTAGGGGGCGCCATATGGTAGCTCTGATGTCATCAGGTGGGCGTCAAGATCCTGGTTATGTGGCAGAATGGGGAGGGGTGAGTATCAAGGGGGTGGTATATATTTTGACTGTTTCATGTGTTTGATAGCCTTCCCCTTGAGAAAGGCAGTATTTGACTGCCGAAACGTTGGACTTTATGGCATATTAAACCTCCTTTTGAGTAAGACTGTGTGCCTGCTTCTTCTTCTTTGTACTGGAACATTTGGGACTACAGGAGCTCCCCAGGACCGGCGCACCGGCAGCTAAGTACCCCACCTCTATTACCATTGATATTGAGTGCGTGTCTCATCCTCTGTCTACATATTGTAGCCCACATAGGCATTTTATAAGGTAAACCACATATTCTGTCCTACATGTAATGTGTTGTTTTATTTGAAACCTCTCTTTTGTAATATTTGACTGGAATCCAAATTTGTCATCAGATTTGTGTCTACATGCTAAGCATGTTGTACAAAAAAAAACCTTTATTTGAGGTAGCCATCTGTTCCCCTCTTTGGAGACTTTAGGCAAAGCACTGGGTGCTAATTTACTCTTTAATGAATTAGCTTTTTTGAAAATGACCGTTGGTTGTTCAGGAACTATATCACCCAATATTGAGTCACTCTGTACAATTTGCCAATGTTTACGTATGATTTTAACTATTTTGTCAGATTGTCTATTAGAGTTTGTTAGAAAAGAAAAGTCAAATTTTTTATTGATCTTAACCTTTTCTGAGTCCCTCAGGAGATTTTTCCTTTCTAAAAACCCTACTCTCTCTACTGCATCCTGAACAGTCTTTTCCTCATACTTTTTTTCTTCAAATCTGTCCTGCAATAAGAGAGACTGTTTATGAAAAATGTTGGTATCAGAACAATTCCTCCTAACCCTACGTAGTTGATCATATGGCACATTTTGTAGCCATTTTGGGTGATGACAACTTGAGGATGTGATATAATTGTTTATGTCAACATCGTTTAAGAAAGTCTGTGTGCTAATTGCGCCATCTTCTATGAGAAAAGTCAGGGCCAGGAAATTAACCCTTTCCCGACTGTAAACACAGTTGAATTTGAGATTGAGCAAATTATCATTTAGATAATGGATAAATCTTACTAGACTTTCCTCATCCCCTCTCCAGATGAAAAATATATCATCAATGTATCTTCGCCACAGGCACAAGTCCACAACTAGCTCTGCAATGGACCAAATATGGTCTTCCTCCCATGAACCCATGAGAAGATTTACATAGCTGGGTTCAAACTTTGTACCCATGGCGGTGTCACACTTCTGGAGGTAGTATACTCCTTCGAACAGAAAATAATTATGCTCTAGGATGAACCTTATCCCATCTAGGATAAAGTTTACCTGTTCATGAGGCATATCGTAATCCTTTGACAGAGCTCTGTCTACAGGTCATGTCCATCTTTGTTGCTGATACATGTATATAGAGAAGTTATATCACATGTTGCAAGAAACCACCCTTCTTCCCAAACTTGACTATCCAAAACACGTAGGATATCTGTCATGTCTTTCAAGTATGAAGGAAGTTTTTTCACATATTTTTGCAGGTAGGTATCTATATATGCGGATAGATTGGACGTCAGAGAATCGATACCCGCTATTATGGGTCTTCCTGGGGGGTTAACTAGACTCTTGTGGAGTTTTGGAAGGTAATAAAAAATGGGTCTAATTGGATGTTCTCTATACAAAAAATTGTACTCACTCTCATTTATTACTCCACCCACTTTCCCTTTATCTAACAATTTCTTTAACTTGCACAGAAAATCTGAAGTTGGATCTTTTTTTAAAGGTGTATAAGTTTGTTTATCACCTAAAATCCTATTTGCCTCAGTCATATAGTCCTCCCTATTAATAATCGCGACTCCTCCCCCCTTATCAGCTTGTTTTATAACCACACTGCTATCTTTTTGAAGGGTTTTGAGGGCTTCTCTTTCACTTTTACTTAGGTTATTGTCAAATTTGTGCTCTGACCCAACCAATTATACAAAATCTTTTTGAACCAATTGTGCAAAAACATCTAATAAATAAATTGTTATAAATGTTTAAGTATGTATATATCCCGGCTTGTTGGGGCATTTAGTTCATCTGCCCACGAATTAGGGATGCTGTATCAATTATCCTATAGGAGGAGAGGGTATTGATAGTTCTATGGGTATATAAGGACCCCTGTAACAGGTCACTGCTACTCCTGACGAAGCCGTCATTCAGAACGGCGAAACGTGTAGAGCGTGACACTACGATTGAAAGGGAGAGACTGTCTGGAATCCCGTGAAGTTATTTTCCAACCGGCGGTGACACCGGAAGTGACGTATCGGCTCCAATACCGGAAGTGACGTGTCGGCTCCAGGCTGTGATGCACCTTTGCGGTTTGAAGCAAGCAGAGACGCTGTTATGTGATATTGCGATCACCAACGTCCTATGCTGTTATCCCATTGGGATCTTGTAAGCCTCCATTTTTATTGTGTTTGGATAAATTGTGAGATTTTACCTGGGCTCCGTTTGTCACTCTTCTTTGAGATTACACCTCCTCCGTATAGCCTCCATCCGTGGCCCTCTAGCCTGTTATATTTTAATAGTAGAGGTGCTCTTTTGGGAGCTCCATTTGACTCATATTGCTACAGTGTTGCACTATGTATTTTATTTCTTTTTAAGGTATCAGCGCTCGAATTGATGACGAGTGTATCTAAAGAGGTACACAAAAAAAAAGAATCCTTTTATAGGCGCACCGCAGACCTTTATAGAATAAATGTGGTCAGGGGAATTAAATAAATGTGTTTAGCAAATTTTATTAATCAAATTAGTGATGGTGTAATAAAAATAGCAAATATTAAAGAACTTGTATTTACTATGTTAAAAGACACTATTTGTGTCACAAAGGTTGGGTCCAGAGTAACTACTCTGGGCCCTCAGCAGATGTAGATATACAGTATATGTAACTTATATTGATTCACTGTAATGTCTTGGACGTGTGTATCTAAAGGAATGGTGTACCAGTATGTGCCCTGAAATGGATATAGATCACTTAAGTGTAACACCTAGTAGTGATGAAGTGTTCTATCCTATGTCTAGATCTTCATTGCTATATGCCACTGTATTCTAAGGTCTCCACTGACACTAGGCAGTCCCATAGGTGAGTGCACAGTAGGAATCCACAGTGCATATACCAACAGTGTATGTATGGGTATCCACTGCAACTGACTGGGTAAGTACCACCCTAGTGTAGATACAGATAAGCACTGATGTTGAATAGCTATTACTTTCTGGTCACGATTACTTTGTCTCAGCAGCGAAAGTGTTAATATCCACTATACCTTCTGAGGTGTTTCTCAGAGTTTACCCGCTGGACACACAGATGCGCTGTAGTTTAGAGCTTGAATCTAGGTTAGTTTGTGAGTCCTGAGGTGTCTACGTTCACTTCAATGTATATGGCTGCAGTTAATCTCAAACTCTGATAGTTTAATGTGGGGGCAGTTGTTATTATACCATTTGTTGCAACATTTGCCGTGTCACCCCTCGCGCCCCTTGATTGATGTCCCGTAGACCCCGTGTGCAGATACTTGGGTTTTTTTTCTTACATGGAGTATGCCGTTTGGACACACAGATGCGCTATTGTATCAGGCTTAACCCTAGATAAGTTTGTGAATCCTGCGGTGTCTGCATACACTTCAAAATGTTTTGCTGCGTTTGGTCAGAAAATCTGAAAGTTTATTGCGAGGGCATTCTTTGTTGTGCTGTTATAGCAACAGTTGCCGTGTCTTCCCTCGCGCCCCTGGATGTAAGCCCGGTAGACCCCGTGTATAGATACTTGTAATCAGTGTCTTTACTATGTGGGTGAGTTGTAGTGGCTAGAGTGTTTTACCATCCTATAGATACTTATTTTTGCCCACTTGTTGTACTAGTTTGGTGATTTGCGACTAAGTTATGTCGCATCAGGGAATACACATGGAACCCCTGTTGAAAGCGGGGTAGGTGTGTAGATGGGCTATATCAAAGTTGGGTGAAACAGTGGCAGGGGGACAGTCCCACAGTGTGCTGAGTTCCCAAATGATATAGCTAATGTGTTGAAGTCAGGGGCACAGTGAGGGTAACATAGGGCAGACGTTCTGTTTGGAAAATTAAAGGAGTATATAGCGTTGTTAGGCAGCCCTACCCATTCGCAGTGAGGCAGTGAAACAGTAAAGCTCCGCTCTTGTCTGCTGTGCGAAGTTTTTAAATCAATAATGTCTGCAGAGACCCACAGTAGCGGGGGACAGTCCCAGAGTGTGCTGGTTTCCCAGGTGATATTGTTACCGTGTTGGGATCAGAGGCACATTGAGGCACATTGAGGCTAACATCGAGCAGGCATTCTGTTGGTAGTTTTGAGAGAACGTATAGCGTAGTTGAACAGCCCTGCCTAAAGCAGGGCTAACACCTCTTTAACTGGGTGTATCAAGTTAGAAGTCCATACGGTAGATTAGAAGCTGATTCTACAGCATTTGCAATGAAACAGTGAAACAATCGAGCTGTGCCCTTATCTGCTGTAAGGAGTTTTAAATCAATAATTTCGGCAGAGACACAAGGTATCAGCGCTCCCCTGGTTCTTCCTTGTCTTTGTTCGTGTGGACTTGAAACAGTCCTTCTAAGGGTTTGAGTGTTTATTTGTTCCTTTATTTGCATATTATTTTATTTGCATTTTCTTTCACATTGCTTTTGTTTACAAAATATGAGTATACACTTCCACTTTGTTTAGTTGATGAGATATTGAGCGCCATCTAGTGTGTTTGTTGTAAGTGTGAGCTATAGACCAGCTGCTGGGTACAGTAGCAGCACGGTCACATTATACTTTTGTACTGCTCAATACTCACACGTGTAGCTAATCCAGCTATTAGCATATCTCACAGGTATCTCAGGTGTGCTCCACAAGGAGCATGAAACTGTCAACCAGGAAATGGAAATGATCTGCCATTAAAGGAAGCTAGGGGGAGGGAGCAACAGATATGAAACCTCTTTTTTTCTCTGTGTCAGTATAACATATTGTTATACGAAGTAAAACAAAAATCAAAGGTTTTTTATTACTATATTTTGATATATTGTATAAAATGTACAATATATAATTACAATTTAATGTAAATGTTCTGAGCATTCATATCAGCATTGGTTATGTCTTGAAGGAAAATGAATGTCAGAGATTTTCATATAAAAGTTAATACATTAAGATTTAGCATTTATTTTTATTTTTTAACTTAGGTATTTTAGAAAGATCAACAAAAGAATTGTTTGCCAACTTAATTTCAATGCAAAAATGGGAACTTTTATGTCTAGTGATGCAAACATGATAAATATCATTAAAATATGGGTGCTGCACTCCAACTTGTAAGCTCCTCCTATTTAATACTTAAATAAACCTCAGGATAATATGGATGAATGTACACGATGCCACACTGCTAAAAACTGACGTTTGATGCATTAATACTGTACATTGGCACAAAAAGGCACAACAATAAAATAAAATTAAATTATTAAATTAAAAGAATCACTTTTTAGCTTAATTCTTATGTGCATTATATCAGTTGTTGTTAGTTTTGTTAGTTTGTTCATTTTTAGTGTGTTAATAAAGTTGTTGTTGTTTTATTATCATTTTCCACCTCAAGCCCGGTGGGAGCATTGGGCCTTGCGTGTCAGGCTGTATGCGGGCGCATACGAGTGACGTCACCTCAGGGGCCGAGATGAGAGGTTGGGCATGAGGCGGTGTCACATTGTTGCCACACACACTGTCGCCCATACGCAGTGTGTCCCTACGGAACTTTTGGCGCGAAATGGGGCCTATATTTGTGAGGAGGTATGTTTTCCTATTACACCTTGATGAAGTCCCACGGGACGAAACGACGCGTTTGTGCGTGGGCTGTGTTTATGTCCCTGTGAGTTTATGGAATAAATAACCTCAGTTTTAATTTTGGAGTTTTGCCCATGATTTTTTCCTTAAGGATTTTTTCCTCAGGATATTCTTGCCAGCAGTGCTGCTTTGCTCTACGTGTTTGCAACAATTAATTTAAACTGTGACTTTCGTGCTACCATTTCCAGTATGATCAGGGCCGCTGACAGGGGAGAGAGTCGGGACAAGTGTCCTGGGCCCAGTGGCTGTGGGGGGGCTTAAATTCTGCATCAGCTGTTGGGCCTCTAGTGGCCACCGCCGGATAACAGCTCTCTCCAGCTGCTGCCTCCTCTTCCAACATCGGCTTTTTCCTGCCGTGTGCACCGGAATCTGTGTGCACCCGGAAGACAGGTGCAGCTTCTGATATGCACTGGTGGGAGATAGTGGTAGGCCCGTTGTGGAAAGAGGCAGGCAGCATCAGGGGAGAGCCAGGGCATGGCAGCCATCAGAGGTAAGTGATAATTGTATTTGTTGTGGGTAGGGGTAATTGTATTTGTGGGGGGTGGGGGTATTTGTATTTGTGGTGGGGTTAGTGGTGGTAATTGTATCTGGGGGTTAATGGTGGTAATTGTATCTGGGGGGGTAGTGGGAGTTTTTGCATTTGGGGATGTTTGCATCTGGGGGGGGGGGGTTCATCTGGTGGGGATGTTTGCATCTCTGGGGTATTGGCATGTAGGAGGGATTTGCATTTATGGTACTGTAGTAGTGTCTGTATCTGGAGGGTATAGTGGAGTCTGAATTTGAGGGGATAGTGGTATCTGTATGTGGTGGGGTATTTTTATATGGGGGGTAGTGGTGTCTGTATTTGGGGGATAGTTTTGTATTGGGGGTAGTTTTTTATTGTGGGGGTTGTGTGGGCAGTGTGGGAGGGGAATTGTATAGATATTTGGGGAATTGAGTGAATGACTAGGGGACGAGGGGGAAATGAGTGTTAGGAGTGGGGCTTCAGGGAGCTGGATTGAGTCAGAGGAGGTAATTGAGTGATAGCGGAGGGGGGAGAGAGAGTGGTGGTGTAAGAGAGGGTTGGTGGAGAGTGAATGGGGAACCGTGAGAGACAGAGGGGTGGAGAGAAATATGGGTGTGAAAGGGGAGGGCTTGCGAGGTCACTGACAGAGTGGGGGCATACCGTCAACACAGGGGACAAGGGGGGGAGGGGGGTGCACAAAGCTGACTCAAGGAGGGGTGCACCCGGGAAATGCTCTAGTCTTTGGCCCCAGGAAATCTGTCTGCGGCCCTGACTATAATACAGTACATCTACCCGTTCAAATTTTTCTTTATGCCCCACCCACCACTCCCAAATCAGTAGCTCACTTGAGTTGCATCATACAATACACACAACAATTACTCTTTGATAACATGCCTAGCTGCTCAAAACGCATTAGATTGCCGGTATCTGCTGTGCACACTGGCATCTGCCAATACACCTAAAGCTTTGATTACCAGTATAGCCCAGCTATTTTGTCTTTTCTAAGCAGTGAACCGTCTCTTTATCCCACAGTTTATTCTGGATTATCTTTGGTACTACCTCCCAGTAAGCACCACTTTATGAGGTCCGACAGAGGTTGTGGGAGTACAAATATTCCTCATACAACAGATTTATATACTGTCGCATTCTGTTTATAAAGAATCATTTTTGAAGTGAAACTTCTTTTGCGGACCTACCCAATTCCCTGGCAGTGAATGGAGCTGATGGAGACGGATGTCAAGGCCGTCAGTGTTGCCCGCTTCCACCAGGAAGTGTCACCAGAGAGGAGAGAGGCAGCGCTGGATTGGGACACAGGCACATACACACACGCACCACCTCGACCCCCCCGTGTGATGCGTCAAACCGGCTGGGACTTCCGCCGGGGAGAGGATAGAGGGGGTTGCGCAGCTGAATCATTATGAACGGAGAGGAGGAAGGCAGCGCTGGACACACACACACCTTCCCCTGTGTTTGACTTTAAACTGAAGTATGTCTGCCTTTTAATAGTAAATTAAAATTTTGGGGGAAAAAGCATGCTTGTGGGATGCAAAACTTTAAAACTGCCTTACAGAACTGGGAGGCTATTAGAAAATATATTTCACGCCCTGACAAAACAAAGCAATCACCGGGAACTGCCCAGATCTCAATCTCTAGAAGTGCTTGTTCCTTCTTGTCAGGAGCCGGGTGCCGCACGCCACCACACACAGGTGCATGGCTCTCCTACCTGCTCCGGCGCCGCTGCCGAGACCCCGGACTCGCACAATCTCACGCGCGCTCCTGCCTCCCCCGCACGTACACGTGGATCTTCCTCCTGCCAGCCGGCGCCCTCAGGCAGGTGCATGCATGCTAATGCTGCAGCAGGAATTCCCGGCTCCGTGATGCATCCGAGCTCCATGGCAACAGAGCCTGATTGCTCCAAAACACCTCCACCTGGCTTCCTTACCTTAGCCTATTGCAGGCTCCACACTGGCAATCCCCGGTTCCGCCTCCTCCTTGGATTGGATTGCTTCACCTATTTAGGCTCAGCTGTGCCACTGGCACTTCGGCTGAGCATAAGCTTCCTGTTCCTGTGCTTACCACTCCTGTCTCCTAGATATCCTGCCTTGTCTTGTTTGATCTTCCGTGTACCGACCTCGGCTTGCTTTTGGACCACCGCTTCTCTGGAATACTGACCTTGGCTATCCTCGACCCTCCGCAACTCTCCTACCCTTAACCTGGCTCTCTGACCTCGACCATTCTACCTTCTCCTTCACCGACCTCAGCGACTAGTACCTTCTACGTTATGGACTTCTCCTACCCTCACCTTGGCAAGTATTACGACGACTCTACCCTCTCCACTCCAAACCCGGCTAGATCAACTATCCGCACTCCAGATCGGACCCCCGTGCCTGTCGGTGGTGTTGTCTCTATTCCCACCTCAGTACCGAGGGTCTCGTCTTGTTTGTGGTGAGCACAGCGTGACACTTCTATTCAGCGGGTTCTGCACTAGTTACCAGTAATCAAACACATTTTAAAACTTTAAAAGCGGTAAGGTGTTGAATTAGAGTGAAGTGAAGTAACAAATCACATGGTAGATTGTGAATTATCCAATCGGTGAGTCTGGACTGTGAACCAAGAGCTTGTCAGAAGGTTCCCCTAACCTCAAATGTGCCAGGACTTGACCAATTAAAGGCAGAAGAGATGAGACAACATGCTGGCAGCCTTTTGACAGCAGAGGGACTGACAGGATATGAATTGTCACCAGCTGACAGAGAAAAACTGTCAAGCAGCATCCTGCCAACAAACCTGCTAGGGGTTACAAATGGTACTTTATAAGCCCCCTGTCCCCCCCTGAGTGATGCGGCGGACACCACCTCCCCCCTTTGAATGGGACCTTAACTGGAGAGAGGAGAGAGGGGGTGGGTGGCTGAATCATCATGCGCGGAGAGGAAGAAGGCAGTGCTGGACACACACCCACCCACACCCAACCCCCCCCCTGTTTAAACAAAGTCTTTCATTCTGTGACAAAATATAAGAAAAAGGTGAGGGGTACAATTAACTATACTCCAAAGAAAATTCACTTATACGCACACTACCTATATTTAAAATGTAACCTTTAATGTCATATACTTAAAACATATATTACCAAAGAAAATGTGTGATAACTATTAAAAATAAATTAAATAAAGTCACTCATGCTACCAAGAAAGCCTCTCATGTGTAGATACTCCAATGTACCATTGAGACTAGAGTATTAGAGGCTACAAAAGGCGCATACAGCCAGGGTGAGCAAATAAGGCTCAACTGTGCCATCACGCATGCATGAGCTGATGGACTTCAGCCACTATCGGCAATGTTATGGTACTCCACATGCTTGTATTGATAGCACAAGAGGAGAAAGAAAGAGAGAGAGGCTTGCTTACAATACCAGTGCGCATGTGTGGACAAAGCTGTAATAAAGTATTTGCCTAAGCAACAATGCGCATGTGCAAGCAAAGATGTTCATTGCTGCCTGATGTTTAAGCATCCAGAAAGCAGAAGAGCAGGTCAATAAGGAGAAGAATAATAACACCCAAGCGTTAAATGTCAGATGTGTATGGCAGTCAGCCCTGAATTAAAGAAAAAGCTCAAAGATGTCTTAAATCACAGTGAAAAAAATAATAAAATAAAATGTATCAAATATATAAAGCACACAACCTAAATAATTTCAATAAATATCACAATGGATAGTGTGTGTATATCTATAACACATTTAGATAAACCCAATAACAAAGAAGGAATGGGTTTACAATTTGGTAATATAGTCACTAGTTTAAATAAAGTAAATATCAATGATGTCAATATATTACAATACCATAGTGAGATAACTCGACATGGCGGCAGACTATCTCTATAATGTTTATCAGAGACAGTTGATACAATCATATTGAAATCCTAAAATAAATGCAGAGTAACAATCACGAAGAATGCGCAGCAAGGATTATATAGGAAAACCACAGACAAAACGTATTGAGGAGATTAGATGAAGGGCGTAAAGGTGAATCCTTCATTAAGTCCATATGGACTTCTGGTGTTCAGTTTGTAGATCCACTCAACTTCAATTCTTAATAACATCTGATCCACATTCCCACCTCGCACCGGGCACTTAAGTTGATATATGCCCATAAATTTGAGACAGTCTGCATCTCCATCATGAAACTGCGTGACATGTCTTGCCACTGGTGTTTCAGAGGAATGCTTGACAGAGTTCACATGCTCAAGTATAAGTCTACGTAGTTGTCTAGTGGTCTTTCCTACGTACCTCTTCCCACATTTACATGTGAGAAGATATATAACATTCGTTGTTCTACAATTAATAAAACTGTCTATATTAAACTGCTGTGTATTGTCATGATTATCAAAAGTCTTCACTATGGTTACATGTTTACAAGCCTTGCAACCCTGACACCGATACATCCCCTTAATAGGACTCAACCAGGTCTCTGCCCTTGCGCGCTGATGGTGACTATGGACAAGTTTGTCGCGCAAATTTTTAGATCTCCTACTGGTGATAGTTGGTCTCTGGCCAATCATCTTAGCTAAGTCAACATCAGATAGGAGCAGGTGCCAGTGTCGGGCAAATATTCTTTTTATCGCCCACCATCTTTTGTTATAAGTACAGATGTATCTAATGATATTATCCTTACTCTTAGATGTATTAGAGGATAAGAGAGAGTCTCTATCACTATGTAATGCTCTGTGATAGGCTCTATTGAGTGTTTTCATTTTATTCCCACGATTAAGGAACCGATCGCGTAGTTCCTTAGATTGTGTGATGAATTGCTGGATTGTGGAACAATTCCTACGTAAGCGAAGGTATTGCCCAGTAGGAATACCAGAAATGAGACTTGGAGGATGTTGGCTTTGTGCCAATAACAAGCTATTAGTAGTCGTACTCTTCCTGAAGACTTTGGTTTGAATATTCCTTTCAGTGTCCACATAAATATCCAAATCAAGGAAGGTGATTGATGTGGTGCTTAGTACGGTTGTTAGTCTCAAGTTCAACGTATTGGTGTTAAGATGTTCCACAAACTTAAGTAGATGATTTTGGGGACCATCCCATAGTAGGAGGATATCATCTGTCTATCTGATCCACAATAGAATATGGTCAGTATACATAGATAACTCCTCATTAAACACATGGACAAATTCCCACCAGCCCAGATACAGATTAGCATATGTAGGAACACTTGCTGTACCCATTGCTGTACCCTGGGTCTGGTGATAATAGGTCCTGTCAAACACAAAATAGTTCTGGGTAAGGACAAAGCGGAGTTAGTCCAAAACAAATGTATTGTGTCTGTTGAATCTGCAGTCCCTCGTTATAAGAAAATGATTTACAGCACCCAGAACATTCTCGTGGATAATCGAAGTATATAAAGATTCAACATCTAAACTCACAAGAATGGTCTCTGGGTAGATGTTAATACCATTTAGTTTTTTAAGGGTATCCTTCGTGTCTTGCACGTATGATGATAGACTCGTAACGAAGTCCCTAAGGACTTTGTCCAGATAAATACTGCTCCCCTCAGATAAACAGTTATTCCCTGAGACAATAGGACGTCCCAGAGGGGATTGTAGTCTTTTATGTACCTTAGGCAAAGTGTAAAATGTTGCCACTGTTGGAGATTTGGGGTACATAAAGTTATATTCTTGTCTGCTTATCATATCCCTATCAAGGGCTTCTTGCAGAAAAATCAACAGATCATTTTTGTATTTGGAGGTTGGACTATTCTCTAAGATCTCATAACAGTCTTTATCACCCAATAGTCTCTTATTCTCTTTAACATAAGCATCGGTATCTTGAATCACAATATTGCCACCCTTATCGGATGGCTTAATAACAAAAGATTTGTCGCACATAAGTTCTTGTAGGTCCCTCCTTTCCTCAAGCTTGAGGTTATTAGTTGATCTATAATGTTCTGGTTCAGCTTCTAAGTCCCTTGTAACACAGGAGATAAACAATTCAACTGCTGGGCAGATGTTCAAAGGGGGAGTGAAATGGCTTTTATTTTTCAAATGGGTAAACGGGCCGGTGATATCAGTCTCAGTAGAGATATTTTGTTCAAACAGATGTATTAAGTCATCAAGATTCTGTTTATCTTGTACACTTATTCCAGCAGTGAGTTCATTTTCATTAGCCCTTTTAGAGTGAAATTTATGTAACAATAGTTTCCTACCAAAAAGGTTTAGGTCTTTCACCCATTCGAATAAATTGAAATCAGAGGTAGGTGAGAAGGAGAGTCCCTTCTTTAACAGAGTTCTTCACTAAAAACATGTTTAGAGAGATTAAAAATTTGCAGAGCATCTGAAGCATTACTAGTAATATCAATATCAATATCAACTATGTGGGGGCCGGCGGATTTTTGTTTGCCCTTGGTGTTCTTTTTTCCCCTACGGGTTTTGCATTTAGCTTGGCCTGTGCTAAAAAAAACACCTTGTTGTCTTTAGAGGATTTTCTTCCACGACCTCTAGATTGACATTGTGGTCTAGGGCCTGATTGTTCACCATCAGACATGTCTGTCTCTGAAGAGGAATATTCAGAGAAGTTTCCCCTTCTCCTAGATTTAGTAGGGAATCTATAAACAGTACCCTGTTCATAGTCGTTACTATATCGGAGAAACTTATTGTGTTTCATTTCCTTTAAATCTCTCTTGAATGTTTCCATGTTTGTCTCTAACTGACGCTCCATTTCCTCAAACTCCTGTAACTTATTATATTTACTGATGTCCTTAAGACTGATGTCTAGATCTTTGTTTGTTATATCTAAACGTGCTTTTCCATGTTCTATTAATAAGGTCATCAGTTCATTAGAACAATTGGATAGGATGTCTTCCCATTTTTTGATAAACTCTGTAGATGTAAAATAATAGGCTCACTCTCATTCTCAAACCGCGTGGAATCATGTTAGTTTCAAGATACTTCTGTAAGCTCGTAATCTCCCACCAAACCTGTGACTGAGTCCTTAACAATTTAGAGATGTCACGAAAATAATTGATTATAACCTGATCTGTACCGATTTACCTAATGGTGTAGTAGTAAACACATTTTTGGCTTCATCCTGCCAACCGGAGATATCCATGCCTCCAGTCAAGTATCCCGCCATGGTATGAATGGATAAAGGATCGACACCCAAGAAGGGGCTTATAAAGATACCCCAATAATGTACCTAAAGAGCAAAAGGAAAGGGATTGGGGAGTGATCGACTAAACCATATTAATTGTGTAAAGAAACAAATACATTTTAATTGATAATAATATATGAAAGTAGGTGCAACTGTGAACTACAGGGAATCAGAAAAAGGTGAGGGGTACAATTGACTGTACTTCAAAGAAAATTCACTTAAATGCACACTACCTATATTTAAAATGTAACCTTTAATGTCATATACTTAAAACATATATTACCAAAGAAAATGTGTGATAACTATTAAAAATAAATTAAATAAAGTCACTCATGCTACCAAGAAAGCCTCTCATGTGTAGATACTCCATTGTACCATTGAGACTAGAGTATTAGAGGCTACAAAAGGTGCACACAGCCAGGGTGAGCAAATAAGCCCACCACTTCACTAGCTAGCCCGATAAGCTAGTAAATATAGTAGCAGCAGGGATGATATACCATAGATCAGGCCTGCACAACATACGGCCCGCGATGACTCCGTCCGGGCGCAAGTTAATTAAATAAATAAATAAATTTTAAAAAAGTTTTTAAAAAATGGCGGCGATTGCTCCCCTCCTCCCTCCCCGCCCCCGGGTTTTGCAGTGCGTGGGGGTAGCAGCAGCATGAGGAGGATGCGGCAGCCGTGAGTATTTTTTTTTTCAATAGCAGGATGCGGGGGGCGGGTTCTAAGAGGTGTGTGTCTGTGTGGGGTGCCTGTGAAAAACAGGCTTGTGGGGGGTGGGTGTGAAAAACGGGCTGGTGGGGGGTGGGTGTGAAAAACGGGCTGGTGGGGGGTGGGTGTGAAAAACGGGATGGTGGGGGGTGAGTGTGAAAAACGGGCTGGTGGGGACGGGCTGTGAAAAACGGGCTGTGGGGGGTGGAGGTTAAAAACAGGCTCGTGGGGGGGTGGGGGTGAAAAACAGGTTTGTGAAAAATGGTCTGGTGGGGGGTGGGTGTGAAAAACGGGCTGGTGGGGGGGTGGGTGTGAAAAACGGGCTGGTGGGGGGTGGGTGTGAAAAACGGGCTGGTGGGGGGGTGGGTGTGAAAAACGGGCTGTCGGGGGTGGAGGTTAAAAACAGGCTTGTGGGGGGGTGGGGGTGAAAAACGGGCTGGTGGGGGGTGGGTGTGAAAAACGGGCTGATTGGGGGGGTGGGTGTGAAAAACGGGCTGTGGGGGGTGGAGGTTAAAAACAGGCCCGTGGGGGGGTGGGGGTGAAAAACAGGTTTGTTTAAAATGGTCTGGTGGGGGGTGGAGGTTAAAAACAGGCTCGTGGGGGGGTGGGGGTGAAAAACAGGTTTGTGAAAAATGGTCTGGTGGGGGGTGGGTGTGAAAAACGGGCTGGTGGGGGGGTGGGTGTGAAAAACGGGCTGGTGCAGTGTTGGGGGGGTGGGCTGGTGCAGGGGTGGGGGGAGTGGGCTGCTGACATGTGAGGGGGGGCTGCTGACATGTGAGGGGGGGGCTGCTGACATGTGAGGGGGGGGCTGCTGACATGTGAAGGGGGGCTTCTGACATGTGAGGGTGGGGCTGCTGACATGTGAGGGGGGGCTGCTGACATGTGAGGGGGGGCTGCTGACATGTGAGGTGCAGGGGGGGAGTGATGTGAGTTGCAGGGGGGGAGAGTGTGTCATATTGAGGGGAGGGGGAGAGTGTGTCATTTAGGGGAGGAAGAGAGAGAGTGTCATATTGAGGGGTGGGGGAGAGTGTGTCATATTGAGGGGAGGGGAAGAGTGTGTCATATTGAGGGGAGGGGAGACTGTGTCATATTGAGGGGAGGGGGAGAGTGTGTCATATTTAGGGAGAGGGGGAGAGTGTGTCATATTGAGGGGAGTGGGAGAGTGTGTCATATTGAGGGAATTGGGAGAGAGGGTCATATTGAGGGGAGGGGGAGAGCGGGACATATTGAGGGGAGGGGGAGGGCGTGTCGTATTGAGGGGAGGGGGAGAGAGTGTCATATTGTGGGGAGGGGGAGAGAGTGTCATTTAGGGGAGGGAGAGAGAGAGTGTCATGTTGTGGGGAGGGAGAGAGAGTGTCATATTGAAGGGAGGGAGAGAGAGTGTCATATTGAGGGGAGGGGGAGAGAGAGTCATATTGAGGGGAGGGGAGAGTGTGTCATATTGAGGGGAGGGGGGAGTGTCATATTGAGGGGAGAGGGAGAGGTCATATTGAGAGGAGGGGGAGAGAGTCATTTAGGGGAGGGGGAGAGAGTGTTATATTGAGGGAAGAGAGACATTGGGGGATGCTGACTTGTGGGGGGGGCTGCTGACATGGAATGGGCTGGAGGGATGTGGAGGGGGTATTGTGTGTTTGATGTGGAGGGGGGTATTGTGTGGGTGAGGGGGAGAGATGGGGGTATGAGAGATAGATGGGGAGTATCGTAAAGGTTGATAGTGAGGGGTTCTGGGGGAGTTATGAGGATGAGGATGATGAGCGGTGCGAGAGGAGAGATGATGATGATGATGATGATGATGATGATGATGATGATGATGATGATGATGATGATGATGATGATGATGATGATGATGATGATGATGATTTAACCCGTGCGGCCCAATTTTTTTTTCCTTGGAGCAGTTTGGCCCTTCTCACTTTACGAGTTGGGCAGGCCTGCCATATAGCTTAGAATAGATGGTACATCCAAGTGTTCAGTCCCAATATGCCCCAGAAATCATTACACTAATTTTTATATATAGGGCTAAGCTAGAATGAATGGCTGACAGACACTGAATTAAAACAGCCCCATAACGGGGCTGACAACATCATCACGCGTCTAACGCGCGTTTCCCTCCTATTACGGAGCTTCGTCAGGGACAAATTTTGCAGCAGGGGTGGAGCGAACGTTATTTAGACCCTGTGGTCGCCAATCCCTTTGCTTTTGCCCTTTGTGACAAAATATAGAAGTTGAAATAGCTAAAACACGTGTTCTAAGTCAAACTTCTTTGCGTTTTGGCACTGAAATTGTGTTTTGATTTTTAATGTGGACTAGGTGCTAGACTGATCTTGATAGCGGAGTTCTGTGTGAGGCTTATGTAACCCTGTTTCCCCTAGAACACAGGAAACTACCTACTGTCCCGGCAAGCTTTATTCTAAAGCTTGCCGGGTGCATAGCGGGCTAGCCGCGGATCTGTTCACTGTTTAAAACGGAGTTTCGTGCACGGTGGCAGCATCAATAGATAAGCGCTAATGGCGCTTACTATTGAAAGCGCCCGAGGCACGGGAAAACCGGCCGAAAACGGCCGAAGACAGCCGCACGCCACCCGCAGCTATTTTTAAACTGCAGGAGCAGCCGATTAGATTTAGCCCGGCCGCGTGTGTAGTGCTGCTCTTATACCTGTTGGCTCCAGGAGCCTGAGCCTCTGCCACAGAGAGCCTGGGGTGTATACTTACTCTGGTGCAGCGCCTCCACCTGTGAGGGATCCCAGCAGAGCGGAAGCAGCCTCTCACAGGACACAATAATAAACATCCACACAATGTAAAATAACATAACCTTTACTGTGATGCAATAAGTGTAGATTAAAGGATTATTCTCCCTTAAGAGCAAGATATATATATATATATATATATATATATACACAAATACCATATGCCTTGCATGGCTTACTCTCCTGAAGTGCTACCCACCAACAAGTCCCACACCATGTCCAGAGAAATGTGTATCTCACACAGAGTCCCCAAGAGTTCCACAGCATGTAAAGTCCCTTGGCCACTAGCCCCACAGTGTCCCCAAAGAACCCACCCTTATAGGCGTGATCAGTGCCTGGGTATAGACCGGTATGCTGGTGCACTTGTAGACTATTACCTTCCGGGCGTGACAGCACTTGGTCTGATGAAGTTTCACAAACGATCCGCCGATCCTCCCTCTCTCCGCAATGTCGTCCAAGTGATCCCACCAAGGCAATGTCTCTGTAGTCTCTCCAGTGTAGCCTGATCTGAACTCTCTCTGCAAGGAGTTCAGCATCTGCTGTGTCCCTAATAATGTATATATCTAGTCACTACAGTGATCCGTTCCCTAAGCTAGGGCCTGTCCCTGTAGCAGCCACAAGCTATGGATGACTCAGGGCCTATCTTGGGCCTAGGGGAGTGTATGCTGGTCTAGTGAAGAGGCTTACTTGCCCCCCACACGGACCCTCTGTCCCCTACCTCTCCCTGTCACACTCTGCCATGCTACTTCCTGTGACACACTTCCTATTCCTCCCTGCAGCACTTCTCCAGCTCCTATTTGCTCCCTGGCATCAGGTGGGCACTCCTAAGGCTCATGGAACTTGTAGTCCTTTCCCATAGCCTTCCCTTATTGGCTAGCGTGCACGTGCTTTTCCACTGCGCATGCACAACTTCCAATGGCCGCCGCTCCTCTGCGCATGCACAAGCCTCCCTAAGATGGTGACTCCCTCTCTGTGATCACCTGAGTCCCCGGCAACACGATCGCCCCATCGGCGCACACCGGCAACCTCCCGCTGCCTGCCCCCTCCCTCGGAGCTCCCGACACACGTGGCCGCGCATCCACACGCCCCCGCAACCGTCCGCAACACTCCTGCATTAACGAAGGTACACAGCAAGGGGCACGACCTCAGAGGGGGGAACCTGGCTACACTTAAAATCGGGGCTTCCCTCTCCAGCAATCATCAGTCCTACTGTGCCCTGTATTTGTCCGATCCTGATGACCAACTGAATACAGTAACTGATTAAATATACACGACTGGGACCCGCACATGGTTCAGACCTCACGCATATAGTATATGCATTAAACCTTTGAGGAATTATAAGAATCCTTGACCCTGCCTTGCAATTGCAGTATTTTTACACTTTCTTCTGATGCACTTACTCTGCAGCACCAGGATCTGGGGTCATTTATCCCACACTTTGCGCCCTTGAAATAATCCAATACTCTCAATACTATACATCTTCTGCCCTGTCCATATCTTCTAAAACATCCTATAAACAGGAACTCCTGAGTGACCTAAGTGAAACAACAAACATACATTTCATAGACTTTTTTTTATAGCAATTACCAGGAAATTGGTCAAAATCATAAAAAAAATGGTGTTCTTTTTTAAACACATTAAGAAAAACATGCATAAGGTCACAGATACAGTATAAGACTCAGTTACAATGTTCTTGGAATGCTGACAGTAGAATGGTTTATTTGCTCTCGAGCTCAGGCGGTGGAATGCTCTCATTTTATTTGCAGTCAATTAAAAACTTTTTTACTCAATCAGTAAACAATACCCTAAATGACATTGCATGTGATCATATTCCAATGTTCTGCTTCCTTGTGCAAATACACTTTGATTTTGAACTTCAAATATAAAAAATAAATAATAAACTGTAAATATACAGTCAATGTATGGTAACTGCAAAAATGAAGTCTAAAATATGAGGAATTATATAAGCAGATTGAAAGATTAAAAAAAAAATTATGCTTGTTTCTAAGCTGTAGTGTATTTGTAGTGTGTTGTTGTTTTTCCTATAACTATACAATTCGTTCTGGACATTGATGTGTTACAGTATGTCTATATTGTATGGGGTCTGTGTATCAAGGCAGATGCCTGTACCAACTCTTACATACGCTAGTGCCCTATATCATACACAACTGAGGAGTATTAATACACTTGTGATTCAATAGGACATTAATTAGAGATGTGAAATCACAACCTACCGATGCAGCAAGACTTACTGTCCCTTTGACAGCGAGAAATGAACTCTAAGGGGGCTTTACACTAAGCTCCGTTAAGTCACTTTTAGACCGCAAAGTGCTCTTCGATCGTGATTTTTGGCTCAACCCGATGCACTAAGCAACGCAAACAGGCACTTTGCGGTCTAAAAATGACTTTTTTCAGGGATTTTTTCAAAGTCCAACTTTGCTTAATCGCAACCCTGTTTGCGTGAAATTCTGCCCTTAATCGGGATGCACTAAGCAACGCAACCTTAGCAAATGCGAAAGTTGCGTTGATCAGAACACGTCAGGTCAGAGTAGACGCAAAGAAATTTGGACTTAGAAAAAATTCTGGCTTTTTATTTTTGCATGCGCAAAACCCATACAGCAGGCCGGCGGGTGTCCCCGGCTGACCCCGCGGGGGTCCTGACGGAGCCCGGGGGTCGTGCGGGTGTCCCCGGCTGACCCTGCGGGAGTCCGGTGGTCCCCGGCTTACCAAGCAGGTGTCCCCACAGGAGTGCGGGGGTACCTGCGGGAGTCCGGGGGTACCCGCGGCCGTCCCAGGGTTCCCGCGGGCCTGCGGTACCAATGTTGCACCTCCAAAAATAAGAAACAACAAGATTTAAAAAAAATTATGCTTGTTTCTAAGCTGTAGTGTATTTGTAGTGTGTTTTTGTTTTTCCTATAACTATACAATACGTTTAGGACATTGATGTGTTACAGTATGTCTATATTGTATGGGGTCTGTGTATCAAGGCAGATGCCTGTACCAACTCTTACATATGGTAGTGCTCTATATCATACTCAACTCAGGAGTATTAATACACTTGTGATTCAATAGGACATTAATTAGAGATGTGAAATCACAACCTACTGATGCAGCAAGACTTACTGTCCCTTTGACAGCGAGAAATTAACTCTAAATCCTCAGCATTTATTTGCATTTTGGGGATGTGCCACGGTCGCAGAAATGAAGTTTAACGGTGGCCGTAGTACTCTGCAGTAATGAAAGGATAAATGACTAAAAAGTCATTTTAAAGTATGACATTTTTATTAGATTACAGCAAATGACAATTTAGAGCTAAATTACAAAGGCTTTGTGAAATAATACAATCTTCTTCAAATAACATCTTCTCATGCAGTTTCACCTGTAAAATAATTTGGAGATTGTTATTCAATAATAAATCGAGAAGAAATAGATGCATGAATTACACTGTGTGGAACACGTACTGCCGATAAACTGTGCGTGCGTGCACTATGGAACCTGCTTGAAACGCATACAGCAGTGGTTCCCAATCTGTGCGCCACGGTGCCCTGGTGCGCCGTGGCTTGCCTAGAGGGGTGCCGCGATTATCCCTCTCCACCATCCCTACGATTATCCCTCCCCACCATCCCTCCTTAATGCCGACCTGGCCGCGGGGGATTGGCTGCAGGCAGAGTTTGCCAGGGGCTACCGCTTTGTGCAGAGCACACGGTGAGTGTGTGTGTCTGCCTTCCCGCTCCTGGCTCCTGTGTCTGCTGGTGGCTGCGCGGTGTCCCGTCCCCTTCTGCCTCGGGTGATAGGAGAAGGTAGCATGGGGTGCTGGGGGGAGTTGTACATTTGCCTGTCCTGGTGGTTGGTGCAGGGGGAGGCGGGGAGCCGCCTGCATGGATCTCCTGCCTTTCCTCCCTCCCCCCCCCCAGTCACTCACATCCATCGCTGCCTTTGCTCTCCACTGCTCTCCACTGTGTGTGTATGTGTGTGTGTATCTGTGTGTTTGTGTATCTGTGTTGAGAGATATGTAACTGTCATGCGCTCCTAGGCTAAAGTTGAATGAGGCACTGGTTGTGCAGAGCTGGTAGGAAAATGAGAGGATAAATAAAGACCACTATAAAAGTTGGAGCTCAGGGGCAAAACAGCAATCTTACCCCTGTCAGCTCATCCATCCTGGGTCCAAAAGTTCCTCAGCAGTAAGTCCTACAGCATGCATCCGGCAGAGAGGTCATGTGGAAGGGAGAGGTGCATCCGGAGCAACAGCAAAACAGCCCAATGACGTCACAATCCAAATTGTATCCTCAGTTCCGCCAGACCTGTTTTTACCTGATGTTTGAATAAACCTTTTTTGCTCTATCACCACTGCCTGCTGCGGTCTTCATTCGGCTGTGCGCCGTTCCTGCCTCCCACGGGAGGAGTGTCTTCCTAAGTGTGAAGTATCACACTTAAAAACACTCAGTTCCTTGGTTTCTGCCCCCAGTATAAACAACTAGGGCAGTTACCCTTTGATCACCGGGCTATGTTAATTCTTGCAGGATGCTCTCCCTGCCCTATTAGCATAGCAGATGGGGTCTGCATTGTCAGAGCAGACCCAAAACCCCATATAGATTTTAATACCTACACATATTAAAATACCCGGTTCTGGTAGGTCCAGCAGGTCCAAACTTTCCACACCTTAATGCTGGAAGTGGTACACTATAGGGTCGAAATTTCAGCCCGCTACGACCTTCGGAACCAGAGTTATACATATATAACATAAACCGTTTCATATTTTATTATAAAAAACTCCGCTAAAAGAAATCTCAGCGTTTCACTAAATCCCCATTGAAAACAACGGGCTCCGCCGCCATGGGTTTCAATGGAGTAACTCCGCCGTTGTAGTCAATGGAGATTCCCGCCATAGACTTTCAATGGAGGAACCGCCGCCATTGAAGTCTATGAAAAAATCCACAAATCTTTACCTTCGTCCACACTCCGTCTGGTTGGTCTGAGGGGGCTGGGAATGCATTTAAGTCGAAACCTTGGCTATATGCCACCCAAATCCCATCCCTCTGGTCATTCCAGAACTGGAGATATGGACTTACACATTTCAACATTTTACACTTAGTCATTTTTTTGCCATGCGGCTTTGCCCCATTGGAATGAATGGCCGGCGCCGCCATTGACAATGCATTGCGCCCGCCGCTATTGGATTCAATGTTGCGACCCTCCTTCTCCGCTCGACCCCTTATGGGGGTCCCTCATTCCCGGACGTGGTGTTAATCGTGTGTGGGGTTTCCTAGGGGTTAAGGACAAAAAGAACTTTATTCCCAGGGGCCCTAGAACCCAAGATTCCCACGCCAATTGTCGTTGAACTTGACCGTAGTGATTACATTCTTTTAAAAGACATTGTATCTGCTTTTGCGGTCTAAGGTTTGGATGGCTGCCAACCTGTTCCTCGAGGCTGGCATTGAGGAATCTCCATTGAAGTCAATGAGCCCATTGACTTACAATGGGAAACCGCCGCTCCTCCTCTCGGACGCCACCTGCTGGTCGTCGCTGGAAAACAGGTCCAAAACCGCTACTTCTGCCATAAGAAAGCATGGAGGCTCAATGGCGACCTATGGACGGCTGCAAAATGGAGCCTGAAAAGGCGGGAAAATTACACAAAGGGCTATAATCACTATTTTAACATTAACCCCTTCCCTCCCGCATCAACCCTAGTGTATATGTGAGTGCAAACACCAGGATAACACAATACATTTACACAGGGGAATAAACATTTGGATATTGAAGCAAGTCAAAACACATTACTGGACCTCAGTCCAGTTAACCCCTTGCTTCCCTGATGAGAGTAGAGGGTGGCCAAATGGGGTGTAACCCCTTTAATCCCAGGCCAAATCCTCTCTATCATAACATCCATATCTTCAAAAATATCCTATAAACAGGAACTCCTGAGTGACCTAAATGACACAACAAACATACATTTCATAGACTTTTTTTTATAGCAATTACCAGGAAATTGGTCAAAATCATAAATAAATGGTGTTCTTTTTTAAACACATTAAGAAAAACATGCATAAGGTCACAGATACAGTATAAGACTCAGTTACAATGTTCTTGGAATGCTGACAGTAGAATGGTTTATTTGCTCTCGAGCTCAGGCGGTGGAATGTTCTCATTTTATTTGCAGTCAATTAAAAACTTTTTTACTCAATCAGTAAACAATACCCTAAATGACATTGCATGTGATCATATTCCAATGTTCTGCTTCCTTGTGCAAATACACTTTGATTTTGAACTTCAAATATAAAAAATAAATAATAAACTGTAAATATACAGTCAATGTATGGTAACTGCAAAAATGAAGTCTAAAATATGAGGAATTATATAAGCAGATTGAAAGATTAAAAAAAAATTATGCTTGTTTCTAAGCTGTAGTGTATTTGTAGTGTGTTGTTGTTTTTCCTATAACTATACAATTCGTTCTGGACATTGATGTGTTACAGTATGTCTATATTGTATGGGGTCTGTGTATCAAGGCAGATGCCTGTACCAACTCTTACATACGCTAGTGCCCTATATCATACACAACTGAGGAGTATTAATACACTTGTGATTCAATAGGACATTAATTAGAGATGTGAAATCACAACCTACCGATGCAGTAAGACTTACTGTCCCTTTGACAGCGAGAAATGAACTCTAAGGGGGCTTTGCACTAAGCTCCGTTAAGTCACTTTTAGACCGCAAAGTGCTCTTCGATCGTGATTTTTGGCTCAACCCGATGCACTAAGCAACGCAAACAGGCACTTTGCGGTCTAAAAATGACATTTTTCAGGGATTTTTTCAAAGTCCAACTTTGCTTAATCGCAACCCTGTTTGCGTGAAATTCTGCCCTTAATCGGGATGCACTAAGCAACGCAACCTTAGCAAACGCGAAAGTTGCGTTGATCAGAACACGTCAGGTCAGAGTACACAGGCGACACGTTTTATCCGAGCACGGCTAGCACCGCAAGCCGGGGGATGCCCCGGCGTGCTAGCCGCACTCCCTCAGCGTGCCGCGCATCACCGATGCGCGGTCACGCGTCATCGGGTGCCTGCGCCCCCTGCATGCGCGTCCAGGGCTCCCCGAGGGAGCCCTGGTGTCCCGCGATGTGGGGGACGGCGGCAGGGGGTTCCGGGGGACCCGGCGGACCCGGCAGCGGGAGGGAGAAAGCCCCGATCGGAGGGCGCTCCTCTGCTGCTTCGGCGCGCGCCCGGCACCCTCCGGCGCGCCAGGTTACTGCTGCGGCCGAGAACGGGCAAATGCTCGAATAAACTCGGCCGCAGCAGTAGACGCAAAGAAATTTGGACTTAGAAAAAATTCTGGCTTTTTATTTTTGCATGCGCAAAACCCATACAGCAGGCCGGCGGGTGTCCCCGGCTGACCCCGCGGGGGTCCCGACGGAGCCCGGGGGTCGTGCGGGTGTCCCCGGCTGACCCTGCGGGAGTCCGGGGGTCCCCGGCTTACCAAGCAGGGGTCCCCACAGGAGTGCGGGGGTACCTGCGGGAGTCCGGGGGTACCCGCGGCCGTCCCAGGGTTCCCGCGGGCCTGCGGTACCAATGTTGCACCTACAAAAATAAGAAACAACAATTCTAACTAAATACACCCCCCTAACACATACTATACAGTAATAGCCAAAATTACAATTATCCAAATGTGGATAATAATGCATTTGGCCATTTTAAATACATATAACATTCAATAAATACAGTCAAAACATATTACACTTACCTTTTACAGGCACCCACGATGAAGGCCGTCTTCATCCTCATCTTCATTCTGCCCATGTGGATAATAGTAATTGGACGCTATAAAGATGGTGGCGGCACTGGCACCCGATTCCCCATACTGGGGCCTGTAACTCGGGAAGCAGGGGGTCTCTGAGGCAGAAATCATTGCGGTTCAGCTCAGGGGACCCCCTGCTCCCGCACACTATTATTTAAAATACATTAATGCTGCTTCATTACCATAGCGGATAGCCGCTACGGTAATGAATTATTGTTTATTGTTATGTATGTTTTAATACTAGTGTAGATGTGCAGGGGGTCTCCTGAGCTTTACCGTATTGATTTCAGGTCCGAGGACCCCCTTCTTCAGGAGGTACAGGCCCCTTTTTGGGGTGCCGGTATCCCCTGCAGAATGTAAATAACCCAGTCATGTGACGCGGGAGCTTTAAACTGCAGGGGATACCGGCACCCCATAACGGGGCCTGTAACTCCTGAAGTAGGGGGTCCTCGGACCTGAAACCCATGCGGTTCAGCTCGGGAGACCCCCTGCTCATGTACACTATTATTAAAAGTATTTATTTAGTGTACGAACGCCTGTAACAGTCTTGCATGGAGATAGCAAATCTCCATGCAAATGTTACATGCGGCTTTATTTTCTATCAGCTAGCGAACGGAAAGATTCAGAACGCAAGCAGGGGGAAAAAAATAATCACGTACGCTGTGGCTGTTTTGAGCTATTTTGAGCAGGTACGTTAATAGATGGCCTCAAGGCCTTAGTGCATCGTGTCCCCGGCTTCACTTTTTAACGAACCTGCTTTTTGGCCAAAACAGAACGCAAAGCCATTGAGCTTAGTGCATAGCCCCCCAAATCCTCAGCCCTGGTGCGCCGTGGCTTGCCTAGAGGGGCGCTGTGATTATCCCTCTCCACCAGCCCTCTGATTATCCCTCCCCACCATCCCTCCTCCGGGCTGCAGGGGATTGGCTGCAGGTCAGAGGATGCCAGGGGCGGGGCTTCCACTTTGTGCAGAGCACACGGTGAGTGTGTGTGTCTGCCTTTCCGCTCCTGGCTCCTCTGTCTGCTTGTGGCTGCGCAGTGTCCAGTACCCTTCTGCCTCGGGTGATAGGAGAAGGTAGCAGGGGTGCTGGGGGGAGTTGTACATTTGCCTGTCCTGGTGGTTGGTGAAGGGGGAGGCGGGGAGCCGCCTGCATGGATCTCCTGCCTTTCCTCCCTCCCCCCCCCCAGACACTCACATCCATCGCTGCCTTTGCTCACCACTGCTCTCCACTGTGTGTGTATGTGTGTGTGTATCTGTGTGTTTGTGTATCTGTGTTGAGAGATATGTAACTGTCATGCGCTCCTAGGCTAAAGTTGAATGAGGCACTGGTTGTGCAGAGCTGGTAGGAAAATGAGAGGATAAATAAAGACCACTATAAAAGTTGGAGCTCAGGGGCAAAACAGCAATATTACCCCTGTCAGCTCATCCATCCTGGGTCCAAAAGTTCCTCAGCAGTGAGTCCTACAGCGTGCATCCGGCAGAGAGGTCATGTGGAAGGGAGAGGTGCATCCGGAGCAACAGCAAAACAGCCCAATGACGTCACAATCCAAATTGAACATCAAAGCTTTATTGGAGACACACAGTGGACACAGCAGGCTACAGCACTGCCTCCTCCTCTACATGTTTCACGCACACAGGCGCTTCGTCTTGGAGTAAGGGGGTGCCTGCAAGCCCCATATTTAAAGCACAAACCCTCCAAGCAGAAGGTTAATTAAAATCATAACAGCTGTGAGCATCAAGTGGAGAACTAATCTATTAAGCTAGCTGCATGGTAACACATAGCAACATTATTAATATCATTCTCATTGAATCATAATATATTAAAGCACATATCAAAACAGTCTCTAATTGATGCTCATTGTATACAAACAAGATAAAAGTTGAAAAAATAATAAAAACACATGTTGTAAATAGATGCTGCAAAGTGGATCTATGTGAACATGATCTGTCATTTTGTACTATAAATTGTGTTGTACTATTAGACTATGATCAACATGTATCACTAAACCCAAATGGAGACAGAAAAAGTGTGACCTAAAAAGGAAAGAAAAAGAGGGATGAATAAGAAAGGGGGGAGGAAGGAGGGGGTTGGAAAGGGGGGGAGGAGGGGAGGACGGGAGGAGGAAAAGAGGGGGGGAAGGGAGAGGGGGAAAGGGGATAAGAAAAAGAAAAAAAGGGAAGAAGAAAAGAAAGAGAGAAAAGATTAAGGAAGAAAAAGAAGAAAAAGAGAAAGAGAAGAGGGGCAAAAAGAGCAGAAATAATTGTTACACTTACAGAGTAAATAACATCACATTTGTAAAAAAACGATGTTTACATGAACTTTGAAAAATGCAGTCATAAAACACATCTCAGATCTCAATCAACATTCAGTCCATTGGGCTGTAACGTATTAAGGGTGAAGATCCAGTGTGCTTCTCTTTGGTGAAGGATTTTTAACCTACAGTATCACCACCCTTTGGGGGTAAGGCAACTTGTTCTATTGCCACACACTGGAATGACCCGGTACAGCCCAATGGACATGAATTGAGATGCCTGGACACAGGATGTAACATGTCATGACTACGGATCAATCTAAGGTGCTCTAAGATCCTAACCTCAACTGTGAGTGTATGTGTGTGTGTATCTGTGTGTTTGTGTATCTGTATGTATGTAACTGTGTGTGTGTACTGTTGCGACACACTTTATTCGAGCAAATAACCAGTTTGTACCTGGCAGATACCTGGAATGCGCCGCTCCTCACCTCTGACAAGCCGCGTTGCGTTTGCCTTCCCAGCCACGGTTCATGCCTGGCTGACGGGTGGCTGATCTGTTAAATGATAATGATCAGGATTTAATAAGCTGAAATGCTTCGCGTGTCCACCAGATGGTATAAATTCATGAATTGTAATGCAGTATATATATACAGTACTGTATATACACAGTATATATATATATATATATATATATATATATATATACTGTATAACAACAACCCCTATAACCCCTAACATACAGTACTGTACACATACAGTACTGTATATGCACATACATAAATGATACTATGGGCCGGCGGGGGCAAGATGTGTTTGCAGCAGAGAGAGATCCGCTGCTCTCTCTGCGCAACATCGGCACATTAAAAATTATTTTAAATACATTTTTATTTATAGTGTAGATGTGCAGGGGGTCTCGGGAGCTGAACCGCACTGGTTTCAGGTCCGGGGACCCCCTGCTTCCCGAGATACAGACCCCTTTATGAGGTGCCGGTATCCCTCTCGCGGCCTGTTAAACCAAGCAGAGCAGAGGGATACAGGCACCCTCAAAAGGGGCCTGTATCTCGGGGAGCAGGGGGTCCCTGGACCTGAAACCAAAATGTTTCTGCTCCGGAGACCCTCTGCACATGTACAGTATAAATAAAACACATATATAAATAAACACTCGTTCTTTACCTTATCAGCTATGCGCTATGGCAGGGGGGCGCAAACTTTTTTCCCTGCGCCCCCCTGCCGGCTGTCCCCTCACTCCCGCGCCCCCCCCAACCCCAACGTACCTGCGCTCCGGCGTAATGACGTCACGTTGCCATAGCAACGTGACGTCACATGACCTCGCAGCGTCATTTTGACGCCGCGTTGCCATGGTGACGCAGGAGGAAGCCGCCGGAGCCACGGTAAGTTAGGTTTGCAGAGGCCCTGCAGCTCCCCCGGCACTTAATTTAAGTGCCTTCGGGAAGCGTGCGGGGCCTCTGTAAACCCCGCGCCCCCCGTCGGTAGTATTGCGCCCCCCCTGGGGGTCGCGCCCCACAGTTTGCGCACCGCTGCGCTATGGTAAAGAAGCAGCATTTCTGTATTTTTAATAATATTGTACAGTGAGCAGGGGGTTCCCTGAGCCAGAAATCTAAACTCAGGGGGCCCCCTGCTCCTGCTCAATATTATTAAAAATACAGAAATGCTGCTTCATTACCATAGCGTATAGCCGCTAAGGCAATGAAGGGGTTAACCCACCGTGCCCGCTTTATTGTGGGTAGCAGGGGTGGGTGAAGGGGGTATTTGGCCCTTAGTGTGAGTTTAGGACTTGCCGGGGGGTTGCGGGTGCACTTAACCCCTTCACGACCGTAGCAGTTAATACCGCTACGGTCATGAAGGGGTTAACCATTCCCGTGACCCCCCCCCGCAAGCCCAAAACAACCACTGTTGGGGCTAATACCCCCTTCACCCACCCCCACTACCCACAATAAAAAATAATCACACACAGCATCCCCGCAATACATAAATAAATAAATAAATACAAATAAATACATTTGAAATACATTTTTATTCCTAGTGTAGATGTGCAGGGGGTCTCAGGAGCTGAACCGCGTTGGTTTCAGGACCGGGGACCCCCTGCCCCCCGAGATACAGACCCCTTTATGAGGTGCCGGTATCCATCTGCGTTAAAGTCCCCGATCACTTGACCGCGGCCTGTTAAACCAAGCAGAGGGACACCGGCACCCCCAAAAGGGGCCTCTATCTCGGGGGGCAGGGGGTCCCCGGAACTGAAACCAAAACGATTCTGCTCCGGAGACCCTCTGCACATGTACAGTATGAATAAAACACATATATAAATAAACACTCGTTCTTTACCTTAGCGGCTATGTGCTATGGTAACGAAGCAGCATTTCTGTATTTTAATAATAGTGTACAGTGAGCAGGGGGTTCCCTGAGCCAGAAATTAATGCTCAGGGGACCCCCTGCTCCTGCACAATATTATTAAAAATACAGAAATGCTGCTTCATTACCATAGCGGATAGCCGCTAAGGCAATGAAGGGGTTAACTCACGGTGCCCGCTTTATTGTGTGTAGTGGGGATGGGTGAGGGGGGTATTTGGCACTTGGTGTGAGTTTAGGACTTGCGGGGGGGTTGCGGGTGCACTTAACCCCTTCTCGACCGTAGCAGTTAATACCGTTACGGTCATGAAGGGGTTAAGCCCTCCCGCTACCCCCCCGCAAGCCCTAAACAAGCACCGTTAGGGCTAATACCCCCTTCACCCACCCCCGCTACCCACAATAAAAAAAAACTCACACACAGCAGCCGCCAAAAAATAAATAAATAAATCTAAATAAATAAATGACTATAAATAAATACATTTGAAATACATTTTTATTTATAGTGTAGATGTGCAGGGGGTCTCCGGAGCTGAACCGCGTTGGTTTCAGGTCGGGGGACCCCCTGCTCCCCGAGATACAGCCCCCTTTATGAGGTGCCGGTATCCCTCTGCGTTTAAAGGGCCCGATCACGTGATCGCGGCCTGTAAACCAAGCAGAGCAGAGGGATAATGGCACCCCCTAAAGGGGCCTGTATCTCGGGGAGCAGGGGGTCCCCAGACCTAAAACCACAGCGGTTCAGCTCCGGAGACCCTCTGCACATCTACACTATCAATAAAAATGTATTTTAAATGTATTTATTTATACTCATTTATTTATTTATTTATTTAGATTTATTTATTAATTGTGCTGCTGCTGCTGTGTGTGAATTTTTTTTATTGTGGGTAGTGGGGGTGGGTGAAGGGGGTATTAGCCCCATCGGTGGTTGTTTAGGGCTTGTGGGGGGGGGGTAGCGGGTGCACTTAACCCCTTCACGACCGTAGCGGTATTAACTGCTACGGTCGTGAAGGGGTTAAGTGCACCCGCAACCCCCCCGCAAGTCCTAAACTCACACCAAGGGCCAAACACCCCCTTCACCCATCCCCGCTACCCACAATAAAAAAAATTCACGCACAGCAGCCCCACAATTAATAAATAAATCTAAATAAATAAATAAATACATGAAGAGAAATAAATATATACTGTATATATTTACTGTATATATACAGTATATATATAATAACAATCCCTATACATATACAGTATATACTGTGTATATATATACTGTATATATACATATATATATATATATATATATATATATATATATATACATACATACATACATATATATATATATATACATACATACATACATACATACATACATACATACATACATACATACATATATATATATATATATATATATATATATATATATATATATATATATAAGAAAAAAAAAAGCGCCAAATCCTAGTGCATTACTGTGCAAAATAGATATATTTAATTCCCAAAAATCTCAATAAAAATGAACTCACAAACATAAAACAATTAAAAGCATTGTATGAGTAATACTCATGCTCCTAGGACCAGGAAACGCTGCTTTGCTGCTGTAGTCCCTCCGTGACTCCACTGGAACAGATTGCTGCCTCCGTTGTTCACTGCCTGCAGGAACTGACGTATCAGGCACTCCACGATGGTCTCTCCCCCGGTATACACCAAACAGTTGATCTTTAGTTCCCACCGGGGACGGTTGAAGTCGCGGTCCAGCGGGTGACGTCACGGGATTAGTTCTAATTACCGGACCGGTACAAATACTCAGCAGTTCAATGGCAAGCGTTGCAAAGTCCACTGCACACCTTCCCTACGCGTTTCATCTGATTTACAGACTTCTTCAGGGGATGAATTCTGGGTGTGTGGTGTCTCATATTTTATACCTCCCTAATCCAATTAGCTTAATTAGTTAAAAGGCAAAAAACAATGTGTTGGCAATTTAAATTGTACGTGGAACCGATTGAATACACATGTGAACACCTAATGTTGCATCCACATCACTAAATACTTGCCAGCACAAAGAAATATATATACAATACTGATGAATACCAGTTATAGTATAGAATTATTAAAACAAATATATAGTTGATGTCCTTGTCTATGTTATTTTGTTGTAATTATACGGACTACAAGGGTGTATCTAGAGATATCAAGAGAATATACTGTAGTTGCCAACACCTCAATATAAATGATATTTAGCAACAGTTTATACATTTTATATGTTAAACAAAAAATTAATATTATTATTCTTATAAAACAAAAATTATTTCATAATCAATGTCCTTATTTGTTTTAGTTAAACATACTATAAGGGTACATCTCAAGATATCCTAAATGCCCTAATGAACAGAAGAGTTAGATATTTATTCAATACAATATAAAAGTGGCTTAAAGAGGGTAGATCAATTAATGAACAAAAAAAAAAAAAGAGCATAATAGTCTCTTATATACCAATTGATTTTTATCTTGGTACATTATTTATATTTTACTTAGTATTATCATGGATAAAGATGGATAAAGATTGAAACCATAATCCCTTATGAGTGGTTTTACTCTTAATATTGCAGAACCATTTGTGATATTAAATGAGTGTTAGTCAGTGTCCCATAAGATGGAGGTTAAAGTATCTTTGTGTTTATGTATATAAATCCAATTTGGACTATAAAATAGAACCAGCGTGGAAAAGAGCAGCATTGAACTCCATAAAGAATATAATATGGAGTTAAGAAATATAATAGGAAGTTTAGACCGGGCATGTATCCTAGGTCACTTGAATCGTCAGCCCAGTAAGTTTGCATGATTCAGCTTACTCCCAACACTCCTCGATGGGAGGGGGGGGGGGTGGGGGTGGGGGTGGGGGGGGGGGGGGGAAGGGGGGGGGGGGGGGAATAGAGGGGGGAGAGGGGGAAAAATGTGATGGTGAAAAAATAGAAATCTATGTGTATGTGATACGTGAAATAACAAATATAAATTCTATGCAGGTGGAGAGGGAGGTCGTTGTGCCCTTTTAAGAAGCTGCCTGTTGGTCCTAATAGTGCCACTGTCACTCCCCAATTATTGGACTTATTTGTTGGACTCTAGAGGACTATCTGCATTGAGCAGATTAAGGCAAAGTTCACAGCACCACACACAAAAAAAAATTTTTTTGTATAATTGTATGTTTTTAGCTTTTTTTTTTTTTTTCTTATATTGGACATTCACAGTGCATTTTTGGTATATTAATTAATTTCATTATTTAGGATATATTGCATTGGTATATCATTATATTAATTCATGAATATTATGTTGATGTATTTATGATTTATTACCGGTTTAATTGATTTTATATATCCTATACTTCTGGCGTTCCACACACGAGCGCAGACCCCTATTGTATATATATATATATATATATATATATATATATATATATATATAATATATATATACATACACACACAGTATATACACACACATGATGAACCAATATACAAATACATGTAGAATGGTTATCAAAATCATATTGTCCTACAAATAACGCTTCTCCATACAGACAATAATAATAATCCATTTAATAATCCTAACTGATCTTACAATATAAAACATAACTTTCAATCCACACAGTACATTGCATTTACATTGTATAAATGATGCATAACATCTATGCACCATATACATTCTGCAAATGAATGTTAACAATATCATTGCAAGCTACTGTACCAGTAAATACAAACACGTCAACTATTTTAACCAATCAAGTAAACAAAAATCAATATATACTGTAAGTACCAACCAGAAAACACAATTTAAAACCAAAGCTATCCCTTACAATACCAAGGATTACATCTATCTAATTGTAAAAATCATTATACATTATACACACATTGAAGCATTGCAATAAACAACATACAGTACAGTACATCCCCTGTATCTCCCTGCTTTCAGTGTAATCTGTTTAAAGCCCCTTCCCCCCTAATGTTTCTGTTAAACAGATTACACTGAAGGCAGAGAGATTTAAAGCCCCCTCCCCCCTAATGTTTCTGTTAAACAGATTACACTGAAGGCAGAGAGATTTAAAGCCCCCTCCCCCCTAATGTTTCTGTTAAACAGATTACACTGAAGGCAGAGAGATTTAACAGAAACATTAGGGGGGAGGGGGCTTTAAACAGATTACACTGAAGGCAGAGAGATTTAAAGCCCCCTCCCCCTTAATGTTTCTGTTAAATCTCCCTCCCTGCCTGCATTGCTGTGAGTGCAGTGTATGTAAATGTGGGGAGGGGGGGGACCCAATGTGCATACTGTGAGGTCTAACCACCCTCACCCCCTACCCACATACCGTTACCCCCCCCCATCCTGGCCATGGCCCCTCCGCTTCTGCAAAACAGACACAAAAATGAAAACATCCAAAGTAATGTCCCCTAACCCCTTAATCACCATAGCGGTTATTAAGCGCTACAGTCATTAAGGGGTTAACCCACCCTCACCCACCACTCGGGATGCCTACATACCCTCCCACACTAACCCCCCCCCGTGAGGCCTAACCACCCAGTCAGTACCCACAAGGGAGGCCTACCCACATACCGTTGGGGAAACCCCCCCCCCCAACCCCCAGTACCCACAATAAAAACAGTACAATGACCAACAATAAACAGCATTATATTTATTAAATACATTACCCACCCCCTGTGCCCCCCCATAAATACAAGATTTATTCTTTTACATACAGAGTTCATAACGCAGCCCCACGCGAGTCCCCGGTGGGCTGGCAGGGCACCTGGACAGAACTACAGTTTACCAGCAGCCCTTTTTACACAGGTTCTGGAGGCCTGCTGGTGGATCCTGCCAGCACCATGGCCCCCAGGTGGTCTCCTTGGGGCACCGTGGGCCACAATTGGGTCCCCACGGTAGGCCCAAGGATGTCTGGGAGCCCCGGGTCAGACCCACACGTGTCTGCGGGGCCTCGGGTGGTTCCCTCGGGGGTCTGGGGAACTCACGGGTGCTCACTACGGGTCCGCGGTGCCCCCACAGAAGTGGGACCACACATCATCATCACCGCACCTACGGGTCGGCGGTGCCCTCACAGAAGTGGGACCACACATCGTCATCCCCGCAGACTACGGTTACGCGGTGCCCCTACAGAACTGGGACCACACATCATCATCCCCGCATTTGTCACCCGTGGAACCACCAGCCTGATACCCTTGGGATACCCGAGGATACCCACAGGTGGTCTCCAGAGGTCCCACGCAGAACCACGGAACCAACCCTGAATGTAAAAAAAATAAACCTGGCCTATATATTCAATACATACACCCTCCCCCCCAACACCTACAGTACAATAATGTGCAATATAACTATTATCCAGATATGGATAATAGATTAATTGCCCATTATTAAAAACATTAACTAGCATATACAAATAAATAAAGTACTACTGACCTCATCAATACGAAGTGTCCGTCGCCAGCGCCTTCCTTCTATTGCCCACACAAGACATAGCCAATACCAAGCCAATACATTGCAAGTACATTCAGATATCAATTAACCCCTTAAACACCTTATCGGATAATAACTGCAAAGGTGATTAAGGGGTTAAGCCACACAGGCCCGATACCCACCCTTCACCCATGAATTTGTACAGTGGCTTCATCATGCAACTATATATATATATATATATATATATATATATATATATATATATACTGTACATATATATATACAGAGAGAGAGAGAACCTGTATATAATCACCTTTGCGGTTATTATCTGATCAGGTGTTTAAGGGGTTAATTGATATCTGAATGTAATTGCAATGTATTGGCTTTTGATTTTTGTTTACTTGGTTGATTCATTTGCAGAATGTATATGGTGCATAGATTTTATGCATCATATATATTGGAATGTGAGGTTTTTCATTGGTTTGTGATGATATAGATTGTGAGATCAGTTAGGATTTTTAAAGGAAATTGATTTTAATGTAGTGTCTGTTTGGAGAAGTGTTTGGTTGTAGGACACTATGCTTTTGACAACCCTTCTACATTTATTTGTATATTGGTTCATCGTGTGTATATATATATTCTGTGTGTACATATATATATATATATATATATAGGGTTATCAAAAGCATACTGTCCTACAACCAAACACTTCTCCATACAGACACTACATTAAAATCAATTTCCTTTAAAAATCCTAACTGATCTCACAATCTATATCATCACAAACCAATGAAAAACCTCACATTCCAATATATATGATGCATAAAATCTATGCACCATATACATTCTGCAAATGAATCAACCAAGTAAAAAAAATCAAAAGCCAATACATTGCAATTACATTCAGATATCAATTAACCCCTTAAACATCTGATCAGATAATAACCGCAAAGGTGATTAAGGGGTTAAGCCACACAGGCCCGATACCCACCCTTCACCCATGAATTTGTACAGTGGCTTCATCATGCAACTATATATATATATGAGCACACAGTGTCACTTTTTGCCTCAATAACCATTTTTAACATGGTTCCCTATAGGCTTTAGCTTGCTGCATGGTCACAGCCTTGAGCACAGCCAGGGTTAAGGTGCATACCCAGAAAACCACCCACAGACAGCTGTTTCGACCTTGATGGGTCTCATCAGTGTGGGGTTGATTTTACTGGGAATGCAAGAGAGGCTATGGGATAGGCTAAACCATAATACTGAGTTAAGTTATGGTGAGTAAAAACTCTCCACAGGAAAG
The DNA here is from genome assembly GCF_040206685.1 of Ascaphus truei. Taxonomy (NCBI): domain Eukaryota; kingdom Metazoa; phylum Chordata; class Amphibia; order Anura; family Ascaphidae; genus Ascaphus; species Ascaphus truei. The sequence goes on from NC_134487.1 coordinate 134,826,168, forward strand.
CAAATATGCAAATATAACTGTATGCTCATTTGCATGTCTTAGGCAAGTCTGCAACCCCGCCTTTCCCCATCATCACACAGCATACAGCACTTCCACTGCAGCAAGGGATTCTGGGAAATGACATGCAAATGAGCACACAGTGTCAATTTTTGCCTCAATAACCATTTGTAACATGGTTCCCTATAGGCTTTTATATATATATATATATATATATATATATATATATATATATATATATATATATATATATATATATATATATATATATATATATATATATATATATATATATATATATTGTGACATAGTCCAAAGATGTTAGGCAGCTTTCTGCCCCATTTTAGAGCAGAAAGTGCAGGAATAGTTACAAATGATCCGTTCCACAGCTTCCCATTAACTCAGGCAGCTGGATGGAAAATCCAGACCACAGATTACCATGGCTCTAGTTCTCCCTCACCTGCTCTTCTAATCACATGCACAGGTATTTAGAGCAGAGAGGTTTTGCATTTCTCTCTCTCTCCTTAGAGCCTGGGGGCTGGGGGTGTCGCTACTCTCCTGCATCCAGTATCGAGGTTGACGGCCTCTCCACGTATCACAGTACCAGAGGATTTGCCTGGACTCCACGAACAGATAAGACAAAACAAATGGTTACTGCTGTTGCTAAAAGACTGTACTGTATCTTGTGACCCTAAATGAGAGAGCATTGTTTTAAGCTGGGGAACCAGTTTAGTTGGCCAGCAGCTGTTAGAGAGACTGATTCTGATGTGTAGTTAGATCCCTGAAAGGGATAGGATTTTGCTTATATGATTTTGGTTTTATTTCTTGAAATAACAGTGTGGGAAATATGGTAACACTGAAATATGTGAACTGCTGAATGAAAGTATCTGAGTACCTCTAACCTTCACATGTTAAAGCTGCAGTACCTTACTTGGATGAAAATAAAGCAGGCAGAAGCCTGAGTTAAGCAGCATAATACTTTGCATGATCCTGTTTGTTGTATAATTAACCCTAGAAGACTGTGTCGGGAAGAACCCAGACAGACGTCAGCACTACAAAAGAGGGGCGTTTGTCACAATATATATATATATATATATACACAGTATATATATATATACACAGTATATATATATATATATATATATATATATATATATATATATATATATATATACACAGTATATATATATATATATATATATATATATATATATATATATATATATATACACACACGATGAACCAATATACAAATAAATGTAGAAGGGTTATCAAAAGCATACTGTCCTACAACCAAACACTTCTCCATACATACACACTAAATTAAAATCAATTTCCTTTAATATTCATAACTGATCTCTCAATCTAAATCATCACTAAACCTCTGAAAAGCCATTTAAACAACTTACATTCCAATATAAATGATGCCTAAATATCTATGCACCATATATATTCTGCAAATTAATCAACCAAGTAAACAAAAATCAATTAGCAATCATTATTGACATCCCTAAACAATTCACACTACATCCCGAACAATTAAACCATTAACAAATTCACGCCTAGAGCAGAACAATTAAGCCTTTGAAAAAATATAAGTACCGACAAAAATACAACCTTTACAACCAAGCCTATCCCTGACCTTCCTCAAACACACAATACAATACCAAGGAATACATCTATCTAATTTTAAAATACTTTAAACTCACAATAAAGCATAGCAGCATACACAAAATAATTTAAAACACATCTAATCCAGCTTTTAAAACATCATCATTTCTTACCCTGAATGTATACTGTTTATCTCTCTAGACATATACTGTATACATACATACATACAGTGGCAAGAAATGATATACCACAAAAAAAAAAAAATACACATGTTAAAAAACCTTTTGAAAAAATTAACAAGTTAAATAAAATACATTTCTTTAGTTAACTTACCATTACTTGCCCCCACCGATTCCCGTTGCGCAGCTTACTCACGAACCAATCCACGAACAGGAACCCATAAAATAATAAACCAGAAAAAAAATAAACTTTAAACTAAAAATCCAAAACAATCCACGGGTCTTCTATCTGTAATCCATCTTCATCTGTGTTCTTCTTTCTTCTATC